>NC_056741.1:508996411-509088911 GCF_019279795.1 Protopterus annectens | reverse complement strand
ATTGCTGGAGCTATATTAAAACTCTCATAGGAAGTATAATTTAACAGTGTGTTGCTGGGAGAGAGTATGACAAATTTATCAGTCAAGAGTGAGCTAAGCAACAGAACTATGAGTGGGGTAAGCAGTAGAAGTAGGTTATTTTATTCTAGTTTGTATTTTGAGAGAGACATAATGCAATAGGGTAAAGGTTATATGTTATGGTAAATATTGAGTAAGACAATGATTGCGTAAATACTATTGTACTAGAGCAAATGAGAACACATAGAGGGAAAGGAACAAAAAGTTTAGCTCAATAAGGGGAAGTTTTAAATGGTACACTGAACTGGAAGATTAAGAGGAGATAAGGGGTGGGTGGGTGAAGACAGAAATAAAAATGGATGTGGTTAAGTTTGGACAGTGATAATGTAAATCGTCATTACTGCTTTACAGAAGAGGTGGAATTAATTGAATGGAATTGAAGGGATTTTAAGTGCCTAACATGGAAATACAGGTGGGACAATATATGTGGTAAGAATGTTGTGTATGTTATAATGTAATATATAAAGCATAATTAATTTGTTATGAGATGGCTGAATGAGAAGTGAGCAATATTAGGGCATATAAAGTAAATGAATAATAAAAGCTTCTCTGCAATTTAGGCTGTCTGAAAAACAGAGGAAGATAGAAATAAGTAAATAATGATAAAGGTGTGTGGCCTCAATCATGGGAGGTAGAGTTTAAGAGGAAAAGATAAAGAGGAATCCTACTGCATCCTAGGCTAAGTAACAAAGGAGGAGAATGAGGAAATGAAAAGAGTGTAATGCAGTTGAAACTATAGTTGGAAAAACATATTTGACATATAGGCTGCATAAGGAGGAAATTAGAAAAAAATGCTATTAATTCATTGTGTAAGAGAGACTAAATATATGAAAGATGACAAACAAAAGGAAAAAAAAGAAGTAATGACAGCATATCAGAAAATTAGGCAGTGAGATGGAAAAATAGCAAAAGTGTGTGATGTGAAGTGAGGAGTAAAAGGAAGTAATAGCAGCGTGTTTACCACATCGTCTATGAGAAAGAAAATGTGATAGTGTTATATGTGTCAAGTGAAGGGAAGAATAATGTATCAACAGCCCATCTGCTATCTAGGCTGGGAGAGAGAGAAAAAATTAAGAAAGTTATGGCTGCAAGATGATAATGGATAATGCATATAATTGTTGAATTGTGAAATATAAGTAGTGTATATAGTGAGTACAGTGGAACTGTTAATTAAGACAACTAATGGTTTTAGGTAACAAGATAAGAAAAAGGATGAGCATTTCAAGCTGATAACATGTGAAAGAGCGGTTGCTGTGTAAGATGTGGTTGTGTTACTTTATGTTGAGTTAGGAGTTTAAAGCAAAGTGTTTGTAGTATCAGGTTGTGTAAGAGAGGGCCACAGCTTGTTGGAAGTGGTACAGATCTGGTTGGTTGCTAGAGTGATGTTAAAAGGACGCAGCTGATGTAGGAGTAGATACTTATCCATAAAATAAATGATATGGTGAGTGTGTGGTGATGGTGGAAGGGTGAAGAGCAAATTGAAGCCATGGATGGCTCAGATGGGTAGAGCAATTATTATTGGCAGCCCTAACACTCAACATTTTTCTTCCTTATAGTGTAGGTGGCAGAAAGGCTATTACTTCTTTTTCCTACTCACTTCATGTTGTATTTTTCCATCTTAAGTTGTTCCAACTACAACACATCTGGAAATAGGTTTGTTTTGAATGTAAACTAATCTTGTGCTAAAAGTGTTGCCCCTTTTCACATTCTATCCTTGTTGAGGGTATCCTTTTTCACATGTAATAGTCTTTCACAGACAATTTTGCTCATGAAGCAATTAATAATGTTGAAATAATAAATGACCACTCTTAAGAATAAATGTTAGTAACCTGAGGTAATCATTAATCATTGCAGTCATACAAGTAGTTCACCAGCAAGGCTTATGTCAGTTTACTGAATGCAATTGATACTTTTTACTTAATACAACCTGCAAAAAAGGAAAACTCCTTTACTTACAAGGTCTGCAGCCATGGACTTTCAAAAGGAAGTAGATAAAGTACATTCTGCATGGCCCCTAGTATACATATTTTAACTCAAAGAGGATGAAAATAAAAATGACATATGCAGCAACTCTATCATTCACATTGAGGGTCAACTGGAATAAAGCTTTAAATAGTTCCATGTTATAACAGGTTTGCAATTATAATTTTGGTCATGGTTGGCTTTGAATGTAAACTACTCTTAGGGCATTCAGTATGATGCAATACGGTTGCTCTTTTTTATGAAATATTCCTGTTGAGAGCAGTTTGCCTTGTGTGTAATGGTCTTCCATAGTCAATATTTACTCATGTAGCAGTCAATAATGTTGGAATAAAATATGGAAGTTCTTAAAAAAGTCAATAATCTTAGGCAGTCCTTAACCACTTATTTTGTTAGTAATCACTGGATAAACCTGATATGCTACACAGTATTTCTGACTGGACTGGGTAATGCAAGCCCATGGGGATAGTTCAATTTGTTTCTTGTTTCTCAATTTATGCAACTACTATGCTCTTTAAACTTTGATATGGTATATATTGACAAGTGTAAGTAAAGAGGAACTTTTTCTTTGTTTTAGGATCTTGGTACAATCCTTTCCAGCACTCATGAATATGTGATTGTAACTACATTGTCAAGTAGACTTGGAAGTATCTGACTTCAAGTTGAAGTGGAGGCTAGGAGCTACGGCAAATTTTGTTTCCTAGATTTGATTTTTCTGAATGTAAACATGACTTATATGTTTCAGATCAGTGTGTTTCTATTTCTCCTGCTTTGTAAACTTATTATATCAAGATCTACTAAGAAGTTACCAATCAATGTAGTTCAAATTGTTGCAGTTGGGTGGTAATAATTTCTTTATGTAGTATTCCTCAGCAGTATCACTTATTATATAAATAAGCAGCTGATGGCAATAACAACAATCTGTTTCTTTCTTTCTTTTTTTAAATACTTGCCCATCTGTGTCTTTTCTTGGATTTGAATCCTTGCCTAGAGGTATACTAATCCAATCGACATTGCAAAATGAAGTCAGGTAAGCAGACATGACAGAAGTTTAAATTAATGTAAAATAGGTATGAGTATCTTCTTCTCAACACATTTTATTTGGACAATCAGAAATGCTAATCAATTATTGCATTGCCTATATATTCAGGTTTGAAAATTCAAGTGATTGTGGAAATATTTTTTGCAGTGTTATTCTTCTGTTTACCTTTATTAAAGAATGATGCACTTTGAGTTATTATTTTCAGTTTGATCTCACTGGAGAATTTATAAGCTAATGGGCTTCAACTACTAAGTACCTCATGAGACTTGACTGGTAATACTATTTGTTAGAAAAATACATATATTCACATATGTGCTGCCTAGAAAATATATTTACATACATGCTGCCTAGAAAAATATATATTTACAATGTATGCTGCTTAGGAAAATGTGCATTTAAACATTCAGACATATATAAGTTGTGTGGTCAGATATATAAAGAAATGTGTGCTTTAGACAGGAATAAATGTGCTCAAATCTATATAGTATGAAATGTAATGCATTTAATTCTGTTTTACTAGAATAATAGTAGGAATAAACTCGCATATTATTGCTTGAAGCATAAGCTGCAGTGTAATCAGAAATTTGGGCTTGGCCGCGTTCGGCTCGGTCTGGCTCATGTCCCTCAGTAAAGATTATTTTGGAAAGTTAGAAAATAATAAATCTGTCTGCATGTGTATCCTTTCCTGCTATCACCAGAAGAATAGCACTATCAGAGATAGTGTCCAGCTGGAAAGGGACAAAGAAATGTATTAAAGAGACATTCATCCATTGTATTCGAGCTAATCTAAGAGCCTTGGATTGGCTACATCCTCGGAAGGACATTGTGATTGACCAGGTGCAGTGCAAGGCTGTAATATGCTCATGGGAAAAGATTTTTGAAAAGCACTATCTCAGCACTTTTCATAAGTTACTATGATGTAAAGACCTTGTCACTGACCACGTCAGTGAGGTGGCAAAAAGCTGATTGTAAATGATATAAAATGGCAAACACTGCACAAATAAATCAGTCAAAATTCTATACAACTTTGTGTATGGTTTTTTGCCTCCTAATGTACATTAGAGTATAAGATACTTGAGTTCTCCTGCATTATTGTTTGTTATTGATTGACATTGTTCTTGAATGATTTTACAGTCTGATTCTAACAAATTTATTTAACATTTTGGTCCTAATCGTGCGAATTCCCTGGTAAGCTGCAGGTCACAGAGTGCATGAGTGCTAATAAATCTGCGCAGGAGAAGCTGCCGAAAAGAATGGTTCTTCTTAAAGTGAAAAGACCTCCGACTGAATTGTTGTGTGTAAAGAGGCTGTCCACTTTCTGATCTGTGGCTGAAAAGCGGAAGACTGGGCCCCAAGGAAAAACAGTAAAAGCAGGAGGCTCAGGTAAGAAGAATTTCCCTCTTTGTCTTTGTTTTAGATCAGGGACCAGGTTACACTGTGCTATTGCTAAGGTTTGTGATAGCAGGGAGAGAGAGAGTCAAGTATTGTATCTTGAGTCATAGATCAGGGAATAACAAAGCAAAGTAAACAGTCATTCTAGACACTACTGTGGATATGGGGAAATAAGATACCACGTGGTACAAGAGAAGGGTTACGTAACAGTCTTTTTAGACATGGAAAATCAGTGCACTAAGAGATCACGAGATCCGCCCCTAACGGATAATGTGAAGCATATGCAATTACAGTAAGCAGATAATGTGAGATATTTTGCAAAATGTGTTAATAACTATAAATTTGATAGTAAACTAGATAAACTTTCACTAGTTAAAGAAAAACAGAAGCTTAAAAATTCTGAAACATTTTTAGACAACAGAGTGAAAGGTCTAACAGACAGAATCTCTGAAAAATGAAAACTTAGAGCAGACTGGACTTGCATTAATTAATGCATACAACAGGAAATGAGACAGTAGATGGATATTATGCTAGATCATTAAAATGCTTAAAACAACAATTAAAAAATACATTTTAAAAGGTTGCATTGCCTCTGTTAGTAGTTTTATTACAAGGCATATGATAAATCACTGAACAAGCAGGCTGCAAGCCTTACTTGAGTATGCTAGGCGTACTGAAAGACACCTTAATAGTAAAAAGAAAAAAGGCACAAGTCTTCACTGCTGAAGACGGAGCTGAAAGTATTTGTATTACAGTCAGGTAAAAGGGCATCTAGCTAGGGACTATAAACAAAATAAGAAAGCAATGACAGAAGATAAAGGAGATGTGGACTGACTATATGATAGTGGTAATAACCAAAATCATCAGGAAAGGTTAATAAACAAAAAAATGTGAATGTAGTAGAGGGAATAGAGGAAGTACAAACAGATGTAGAGGATAAAAATGAAAATAAAATTTTAGATTTAGCATTGTTGAGCCTGGAGCTCTACCTAGCAAATACAAAACCAGAAGTAACACTTCTGGTGGAGGGAAGAAAGGTCAAATTCCTGTGTGACTCAGGGCGTCACGGACTTTGATACACCCTCAAGTTACCAAAACATTCTGAATCACCTGATTATATATTAGTAAAAGCAGCAAATGGACAGCTATACAGGGAACCACTTTCCCATAATATAGCAATAACTGACCCTGTTTCAGGTATGACTCAGAAAAGTAAAATTGTAGTTTCTGCAAAAATATCCAGTAAACTTACTGGGAAGAGACCTTTGCAGATATTTGGCATAGCAGTAGTTCCTACCATGCAGGGTATGGAAGCACAAAGACAAATGGATGCTCTTGTGGTGTGATCAGAGGGTGAAGCCTATTATTGGTACAGCCAGGGCCTAGTTATGATTGGTCCAGGGCAGTAACCAAAGAACTGATAAACGTAGCCATCAGTAAGGTACCCTCCCTTGACACTGATCAGCAGCACTTGTTACATTGTACTCCATACTACTGTAGCACACCAGGACCTAATAAGAAATATAAGTAAAAATCCTGCTGACAAATTAATATTACAAACTTTATGCTGGGATACTGAGGGAAACAGTGTAGTAAGCTGTTCATTACCTCAGGAGTTCATGAGATTGTATAAGTCCAATAGACTGCCACATGTCAGCTTGACAAAAACAAAAGTGTTAAATGGGCAGACTTAAAAAAGGTAACAAAATGGAAAAACAGACTGATTTAAAAATGTCAGGACAAGGGATATAAAAACAAAACTGAATTGGTTGACACAGACACATACAGCTGTACACTTGCAATCTAGTAAGGACAGCTGATTCGCATTTTATAAAAAGAAAAAGAAGAGGCCTTGTGTAAAATTCCAACAACTCTGTGGTCAACAGGCAAGTTAAATGTAGGGCTTATTCAAGCAGCAGGACCAGTTACAATTACCCCAAAGTCAGCTTTTAGACCACAGAAAAAACAATACATTTTGGAAAAGAATGCAAAAGTAAAAGCCTATAATAAGCAGCATTACTCAAAAGGAGTACTGGTAGAATCTCCTGATTCACCATGTGATACACCCTATTTCCTGTTAAAAAGCAAACGGGAATGGCAGATGGTACAAGATTTATAAGCTGTAAATAATGCAGTAATACCTAAAGCACCCACGGTGCCAGACCCACATACCTTGTTAAATGATTTAAAGCCACAACAGAAGTATTTTACTGTGGTAGATATAAGCAATGCTTTCTTTTCAATACCTATACATCCTGATAGTCAATATTGGTTTGCATTCACATTTCAGGGTAAAAGGTATGCATATACTCGACTACCACAGGGATATTGTGAGAGCCCAATAATATTTGCACAAAAAATGGCTAGCAACCTGGCAGGGTCTACCCCACCAGAAAGTAGTCAAATTTTACTTTATGTAAATGACATCTTGCTAACAGCACCCAGCAGCAGTGCAGGGTGAATACAGTAGCATTGTTAAAATTTTTAGTAATACAAGGACACAAAGTAAACAAAAGTAAGTTACAACTTTGGGAAAAAAAACACAGGTTAGATACCTGGGATATGTGATATTCAATAAAGGTAAAATACTAGATAAGGGGAAAGAAAAAGGAAAAAAAAACAGCAATTTTGCAAGCACCCAAACCAACAACTAAAAAGAAATGATGTCTTTTCTTAGGTACAACTAATTTTGTTGGAACTGGGTACCAAATTATTTTACAATGGAAAACAAAAGCAGAAATGGCTTTCTGCAGGTTGAAGCAGTTAATAGCTTCTTCATTAGTTTTAAGACTTCCAAGTTATCACAAACGTTTTTTAGACCATAGATTGTAAGCAATGGTACATGACATCAGTATTAAAGCAACAACATGGGGATAAGCAATGCCCCATAAGCTTACTATTCATCACAGTTAGACCCAGTGGTGCAATCTTTGCCTCACTGTGTACAAGCAGTAGTTGCAGCAGCAATGGCAGTACAGGCTTCAGCCTCAGTGGTGTTATTCCACCCTCTCACATTGAGAATGCCTCATGCAGTTGCAATAATTCTGCCACAAGAAAAAGTCGCATACCTTTCTCCTGCTAGACATCTTTCATGTATGACCATACTGCTGAGTCAACCTCATATAAACAGTTAGCTTTACCTAGACAAGATCTTACAGATATGCCCTTGGATAATGCTGAGGTGACATATTATGTGGATGGCTCATGCAGAAGGGGTCCTACAGGAAAAAATCTGGTGGGGTATGCAGTAGTTACAGACACTAAAAATTTAGAAGCACAAACTTTGCCACACAACTTGTATGCTCAAGCAGCAGAACTGGTAGTTTTGACAGGAGCATGTATTTTAGTAAAAGGCAAAAAAAGTAAACATATATACTGATAATCAGTATGCTTTTCTACAGTGCATGTGTTTGCACAATAATAAAGAAAATAGAGGGATGATTACATCCAGTGAAAAATCTATTAATCATAATTTATTTTGGAGCTATTAGAATCTATTCAGTTGCCTACCAAAGTAGCTATTTGTAAATGTGTACAATACAAAACAATAGGGATAGATTTCAAAAAGTGCTGCGAGCTGATGCAGCTGCAAAGCAAGCAGCCTCAGACTCAGAAACTTTATTTTTAAATGAAAAATTACAACCCTTTAAGATTTTAGATTTAGACATGTTAAAAACAATGCAAATGCTTACTACAAAAGCAGAAAAACAAAACTGGGTAAAACAAGGTGCAATTTTTGAGAATAGACTGTACATTTCAAAAAAAAAAAAAAAAACAATATTACCGTCTAATTTATTTAGATATACGCTTTGTTTGGCCATGGGCAGAGCCATGTCTCAACAGGGGGGATGGTACAGTTAGTAAATAAAATATTCCAAACATATGGATACATAAATTATACAATAAAATTTTGTGCAGCTTGTCATACTTGTAACAAGCACCATGCACAAGGAGCATTTAAAAACAAGCAAGGAGTTTCCTACACCACCATATCCATTCCATACTATTTGTATGGACTTCATAGAGTTGAATAAATGTGAAGGAAAGAAATACTGTTTAGTGATCATAGATATGTTTTCAAAATGGGTAGAAGCTTTTCCAACCAGGAATCCGAATGCAGCAACAGTGGCAAAGGCCCTAGTAAAGGAAATAATTCCTAGATTTGGCATACGGAAAGAATCTATAGTGGCAATGGGACACATTTTTTCAATCAGACAATTCAACAACTTGGGAGATTTTGAATTTCCTTAAGGAATCACTGTGCTTACCACCCACAGTCAGCAGGACTGGTGGAGAGGTACAATGGGATTTAAAAAAAAAACAAGTTAAGAAAGTTAATGAGTGAGACTCAGAAGAATTGGATTTGCTGTTTACCTCTAGCATTGCTGAGCATGAAAACAGTAACAAATGTAAAGGGTTTGATCCCTTTAAAGTAGTATTTGGAAGGGCATATTATGTGCCTCAGTAAAAGCCCTCATGCCTGCAGAGCTGGAGGCTGACGGTTCACTAGCTAATTATATAAAGAAACTGTTATAAATAAATCTGTTTTGCAGTTTAACTCTTTTTCAGACAAAAGAACTTTCAGCTGAATAAAAACTTTGTGACTGATACACAAGGGCAAAATGGCCAAGAGTAAAGAAAACAAAAAAGCAGAGCAACCCAAGAACTATTGCATAATTATTTTGTTAACTGTGTATTTGTTAACTATAAGTGTGACAATTTTTCTCTTATTGTGGTTTTTCCCTGCACTCAACCACACAAGTGAAAGTGAGAAGGCGTGATGAACTGTTTATAGTCTGGCATCCAAACTTTAACGCGTACCTGGCCATGAAGCAAGTGTATACAGAAACTATGCACATTTCAAATTGCTGAGTTTGTACAGCTATACCAACAACATATAATAGACTTTAACGTCCTCTGTCCCTCTGGGGATAAAATGAGACTTTTGAAAGTGTTTTTTTATACAGAAACTGTGAGAGCACAGGACAAAATTGCTTTATTTTTACCTGTTCACACAAAAAGGAGTTGTATGTTTCTACAAAAGTAATACCTCCAGGTGGGCTGGAGTAATGGTAATATAACAATGTCTTATAAATGTTACATTAAAGTCAAAAGTGGGGTACTGTTTGTAATACTAACCATGATTCATATCTGAGTTCAATGAAAACTACATTAAATGCAGTATGTGACAATCCAGTCTTAACTAAGCAATTGTCTATTAAGAATAGAAAAATGTTTCATGCAGGGATAACACGTATCAGTACCAAAGTAATGATTTTATTTGTGGGAAAAAGGCATATAAATGGTTACCTGAGAATTGGTCCGCAGTTGTTTTGGGTTATCTGGTTTCAGCAATAAGACATACTGCATAATTACCTTTGGGTAAAATAAACGTAAGGAAAACAGCTCGAGAATCTGAAGGTCCAGTGAAAAAAACCTGTGAATCCAGTTGGTAAAATCGAAGCTGGTTGAAAAGGCCATAATTCAGTGAAAGACAAAAGTAAATTGACTCATATGAACTTGGGCAACAGTGTTATATCCAGGGCAGGAATGCCACCAGCCTATGGAGCAGTCAAATCGATCTGGGAGCTGAGGAAGCTGTCAAAAAGTCATGAGCAATGCAACTTTTTCCACCCTAGAATTGGTGACTAATGAACTGAATGCAATAAAAACTGTTGTGCTACAAAATCGAATGGCTCTTTACTTCACCCTAGCGCAAGAGGTGGTACACGAAGAAGAATGCTGTGCGTACATTCCAGACAACCAACATGAAATCAATGACCACTTAGAGGTAATTCAGCAAGTATCAGCAATGACTAAAACCAGGCCCAAACCCACTGACGGACTTTTCCAGAATCTGTTTGGGGGTGGGGTTCCATCCTATTAAACATTTAATTGCTATTTGTGTGGGTATACTCCTAATAGGAACATGTGTTTACTGTGAAATTCCCTGCATGAAAAAATTAATCAAAAATTTGTTGATATATCTGCTACTGAAACTTTTTACCAAAGTGTTGAAATTAAAAGATTAATTTCAAATGATGCTTTTCTGAAATATAAAACCAATGACTAACTTAGCTGAAAGTCCTTGAAAGGAAAAGGCTAAGGAATGAAATGATACTGTTTATGTTTCAAATAGAATGAAATGCATTAACAGGTAGTAGAATGTATGAAAAATACATATATTCACATATGTGCTGCCTAGAAAATATATTTACATACATGCTGCCTAGAAAAATATATATTTACAATGTATGCTGCTTAGGAAAATGTGCATTTAAACATTCAGACATATATAAGTTGTGTGGTCAGATATATAAAGAAATGTGTGCTTTAGACAGGAATAAATGTGCTCAAATCTATATAGTATGAAATGTAATGCATTTAATTCTGTTTTACTAGAATAATAGTAGGAATAAACTCGCATATTATTGCTTGAAGCATAAGCTGCAGTGTAATCAGAAATTTGGCCTTGGCAGCGTTCAAGCAGCCTGGCTCATGTCTTTCAAGTAAAGATTATTTTGGAAAGTTAGAAAATAATAAATCTGTCTGCATGTGTATCCTTTCCTGCTATCACCAGAAGAATAGTTATGCGCACTATCAGAGATAGTGTCCAGCTGGAAAGGGACAAAGAAATGTATTAAAGAGACATTCATCCATTGTATTCGAGCTAATCTAAGAGCCTTGGATTGGCTACATCCTCGGAAGGACATTGTGATTGACCAGGTGCTTTGCAAGGCTGTAATATTCTCATGGGAAAAGATTTTGAAAAGCACTATCTCAGCACTTTTTCATAAGTTACTATGATGTAAAGACCCTGTCACTGACCACGTCAGTGAGGTGGGCAAAAGCTGATTGTAAATGATATAAAATGGCAAACACTGCACAAATAAATCAGTCAAAATTCTATACAACTTTGTGTATGGTTTTTTGCCTCCTAATGTACATTAGAGTATAAGATACTTGAGTTCTCCTGCATTATTGTTTGTTATTGATTGACATTGTTCTTGAATGATTTTTACAGTCTGATTCTAACAAATTTATTTAACACTATTATTGTACAATAGTTTGTTGAAACTAATATTTGGGATCCTGACATGTAATGACTCCTTGGGCTACAAGTCAGGATTAATACTTGTCGCTCATCTAGTCGGGATGTAATAGGCAAGTCTTTGTGAGTTCTGTTCAAGCAGCTTTATTATGTACAAACACATCATGATAGAAGCTTATTAATTTAACTTAGGTAACATACAAACTAGTTACATTCATTCATACATGCTCACTCTCTGGCTGGACTTTCAAAATGGCAGTGAGTATAGCGCATGCTTTCTTTTTCTTAAAGACACAGAACACAAACTCTTTTCTACATCCTCCCTCTTTGAGAAATAGATCATGCAATGCTGAGAATATCAACTGACATGCAAACAATACAAATAATTCTCTGTCATGCAATTATATAGAACTAGGTACATATATACAATAATGTCCAGGTTGCTGTGTATTTCACACTAGGCCTGGAAGTACGACTAAATCGTATGACATAAAATTGAGAATTAGACTGCTGAATGTTCAACCTTAGGAATATCGGGAACATCATCAGGAATGGAAGAAGAAGTTAAGACACATTCTGGAACAGGAACATTGGATGGATTACTTTGAGATCTAGAGTCTGTATCACAGGAACAATGCTGCAATAACGATTCTATTATACAGGAAGAAGATGTCTGTGATTGTTCCTGTACTCCACACCCTCAGATTCTACGAAATATGATCTTGGCTCGGTATATATACCTGTTACTTCACAGATCTGGTCAAAACCTTTCACCATTTGTATCCTCACTGTCTCTCCTTCTTTCAATGGACAGAAAAATCGATGTATCATAACTGGACTTCTGGATATAATGCTTCCTGAATAATTGAGCTGTGATGTTTCTTTTGTTTTTAGCTTTAGGCCTCAATAAACTGGAACTAATAGACAGTGTTTAGGTTTGCCTGGATAGAAGACTCTGAGCAGGTGAGCCAAGTATTTAAATATTGCTCTTACAAACTTAGAAAGTTGATAAAATAGGTTTTGCATTAGCATGACTTATTTGAAGGATGTGGAGTTTTAGACTCAAATATTTGTCATTATTTAATTACTTCATTCCTCAGCTCTTTGCCAGAACACTAGGAGGAACATACCTAACATATAAGGCACAGATCTGGACATTCTGCGAATATCTGTTCAGTTGGGAGGTATGCTAACAGTGTCCATGGACACTGTTTTATCTTTCAAAGTGCCATATGGCAGGGGATGTGTCTGAGCAATATTTCAAATCTGTTCCTCATTGTCCTCCATCAAGTTAGGCTTTGTCCATCATGGGGTATTTTTCTGAGGTTAAGTAAATTCAAAAAGACATCTGTATTATCTTGCTTTGACCTTTCAAGTAATTGGTTTGCACTCTGCAGTGCACATTTAGCTAGTCTATTTGTCCGTAGATATTCTGGGCTACTAGTAACATGTACAAAGTCTCATTCTCTTGCACATTTCTGAAATAACTGTCTAGCAAATTGAGTACCATTGTCAGAAGTAACTTTGTGTGGATTACCATGGACTGAGAAATGACAATTCAACTTGGTAATAACAGTAATGAATGTTAGATTAGGTAGTAAATCAATCTCAGACCAGTTTGAATAAGAGTCTACCAATACTAACTAATGCTAATTGTTCCACTCAAATACGTCAGTGGCTACTGTTGACCAAGGTAGTTTAGGAACTTGACTTAGCTGAAGTGGTTCTCTTTGCAAATACAGTTTAATACTATTGCATACTGAACAAGAAGAAAGTACTTCAACAAAGTCTTTCACTGGTGAAGGCCAAAATACTAGTTGTCTCATGCTTCTTTTGGTAGATCCAGAACCTGGATGACCATGATGCAAAATCAGGATATATTCATGTTCAAAGGAAGCAAGAACAACAATTTTAGGACCTTTAAAAATGAAGCCATCTTCTAGCATCATCTCATCTCTGTAAGGAAAATAGGTTTACACTTCAGGTGGTATACTAGATTAAGTTGATGTAGTGGTTGAACTTTTGCAAAACTGGATCAGTCTTTGTATGATCTCTCAGCTCATCAAGTCTCGTGGTAGAAAAATTACACACTGCCATTATGTCAATGTCAAACTTCTATGTGTCAAGCTCTTCTATTGTATTTCTGGGCAATCTGGATTAGGTATCAGCCAGATAAAAAAGTTTGCCTTTTGTATAGACTATTTTGAAGTTGTACTTTTGCAATTTGGGCATCAGTCTTTGTAATCTCACTGGAGCTGAGTGGATATGCTTCTTTAGAATAGTAACTGGAGGTTGGTGATCAGTTTCAATCTGAATAGTTTGACCACAGATATAATACTATTGCCAAAAGTTCTTTCTCAATTTGAGCAAACTGCATTTCAGTTTGGGTAAGTGTTTTAGATGCAGAGGATAGTGGTCTGCCTTCTTGAAGAACAAATGTGCCAAGACCAAATTTTGAAGCATCACATGTAAAAGTGACTGGTTTATTGACATCATAGTATCTGAATGTAGGTGGGGTAATAATACTCTGCTTAAGGTCTTCAAGTGCTTTCTGGTGCTGTTCCAACCAAAACCATGTAAATTTTTTGTGGGTTAGCTCTCTTAAAGGTGCTGTCAACTCACTGAAGTCTGGTATAAACTTGGCTAATTAGTTGACCATGCCAGAAAAAGCTGTAGAGCTTGAACATTATCTGGTGCTGACATCTCAAGAATAGCTGCTTGCTTAGATGGGTCTGATCTTAAGACAGTGCTGGTAAACAAATGACCTTCATATGTAACGTCTGGTAGTCTGAATTTGCGCTTTAGAGAATTGAGCTTTAATTTCAGTTTTGGTTCTCTGTGTAGAACTCTCTTAAGGTTTCTGTCATGCTCTGCTTCACCATTGCCTCCAACCAATAAATCATCTACTATTATGGGACAAGGCTAACCTGAAAAAAAAATTGTTCCAGTGCAGGCTGGAAGACTTCAAGTGTAGAATTTATTCCAAATGGCATCCTCAGGAATCTATCCCTGGGATTCATGAAAGCTCCGTGCAAGAATAAGTCTATTCTGGCATGGAACGGTTTGTGCCCTTGCAGCACAGCAGTGCACCTTACATATTCATGAAGGCACGCTGCTGTATAACCTGCACTGGCATGATCCGTGAACAAGTGCAGGGGGCGTGTTTACTGTGTGAGCACTACTCAGACACAGCCCCTACCATATGGCACTTTGAAAACAAAAACAGTGTCCATGGACACTGTTAGCATACCTCCCAATGGAACAGATATTCACAGAATGTCCAGATTTGTGTGTTCCTCCTACTGTCCTGACAAGGAGTTGAGAAATGGAGTAATTAAATAATGACAAACATTTGAGTCTAAGATGCCACATCTTTAAAAAGTCATGCTAATGCAAAACCTATTATTTTATCAACTTTCAAGCAATATTTAAAATCTGTCCCTCTTTGTCCCGATCAAGTTAGGCTTTGTCCAGATTTTATGCTCTAAGAGGTGGAGAGGTATAACTGTTAGCTATGTGCACATTCCTAATCTAAGAAAAATAAAACAAATATTTTTCCCCATCCCCACTAAAGTTTAAGCAAAGCTAAGCGGGTGTGAGTGTCACATAGCTGTGTTCAGCATAGCTTAAACATCCTAAGGAGCTAGAACTATGCAGCCAGAATGTGCAACGTGAGATAGTGTCGTGGTTAGAGCTTTTGCCTCGCATGCAGTCATTCACAGTTTGATCCCCAGTACAATCCATTCATTTTTATATGTGAAAGCAGCACTAAAAATTATTTTTTATAAATAGGTAGTAAATCATATCTATTTGTTAACCAGGGTAGTGTAGCAGGTCCAAATGTGAGGTGTCAGTGTAGTAAAGATGTGAAACCCCCATATAAACACAATACCCACACAAGAATATAATGTAAGTAAGCACTTATGGGGATGTTCTGGAAGGTAAACATACATATCATAATATGTCATTAATGAGCAATCAACCACACAATCCTGATAGTCCATAAACTGAAAGCTGAACAATGCTAAATTGTGCTTAGCTATGCTTAGCCAGTGTAAGCACTGCTTAAATTTAAATGCTTAGCAATAATTAGTGTAGCTATGTGCACTGGTATGCAATGCTTAGCATTTACCCCTTTAAGCAATGCTTATCTTAGCTAAGCGGGTTTGCACATCACTTAGCTTAGCTCAGCATATTCAAAATCATTCAATCATGGCAAAGGTTGGGAAATCAGCCCTATTTAAACACATACAACCATAGCCAGTTGTAGCTGATCACTGCAGGCACTATGGCTGGGGTTGGTGAGGGTGTGCACTTTTGGCACAGCATTGGAGAATTCAGGAGTCCAGGGTCGTAGTTGGACTGCTTGTAAAAGACCATGAAGGAAGACTGCTGCAGGACCAGTACCACAGCTCCCAATACAAAGTAGATGTCTGGGACCATCTTGCACATGACCTCACCAGTGCTACTGGTATCCTTCGGACAGGTGAGCAGGTCCAGCACCATTACACTGTCCTGAAGTGTAGGAAGAGGGATCTCTTGGATCAGTGGATCCAAGATGCACAGGCATGGAATATCCCTGAAGTGTGTAAGTATCAGTGTTAATTAGTATTAGTATTCTGCAAAGTCTAGCCTGAGTATGTAATCAATAGGTATGCATAAATGTTTATTTATCTCCTTTACAGATGCAGATGAGAGGGCTGCAAATATTGATGCATATGCCAGCAGGCTACTAAGGCTGCGCTGGGAGGCTGGTGAGTAAAAATCTAGCTTGCAGTATTCAGGGTAAATAAATAGAAAGTACTAGATTGTCAACAACTAGTAGGTAAACTGTGTACTGTGTGCAATGAATAAAGAGCTGTTATCAGGTGAATAAAGGTCTCTGTAACATTGAACAAAATAAAACCCCCAGACTGTTGTGTTTACTTTGTCATGCTGTGGTAGGAATATAAATATGTACAAGTTCTGTATACTTATGTGTTTCTGGTAGAAAATAACTGTTTTATGCAACTATTACTGAAAACTTAACATATCTGTTGTCTGATAATTGCAATACAGTTGTCATTACCTAGGGTATTTTTCTAACTACAAGGTCAGATTGTGCAAACCAGAGAGTAGCAGGGAGAAAAAAGTAAAACATGAATCAGCACTTTCTCAGTAGCTCATTGTAAGGAAACATAGCTGTGGTGTATCTTTTTGCACAAACAGGCACGGTTCAAATCCTGGCAGTGGTAGTACACTGAATGCATATTGTCAAACAAGAATATGTGAATATTTGTATAAACAGTCAGGTAATATTAAGATAAATTTCCTCCACAGGTCTGCAAGGTAAGGAAATGTTTGTAATAACTGTAAGAAGGCTTTACCAACACACTCTATGTTCAACATATCCACTGTCCAACCCCAAGGCTGCAAATGACAGCAAGATAAGTACATACACCAAGCACTTTGTTCTGATGCATGTCCCTCAAGTGTCATGTTGTCACTGCTAATGGTCATTGCTGCTAATAACCAGGGAGACAAATAGAAACCCCGGCAGAGTATGTCAGTACCACACACCCCAGGCATGAGTGCTGGGCACTCCTGTCAGTGTTACATATGTAACTGTGAAGATGTGAATATGTGTAGAGACCGTCAGGTAGTGTTAACACATATTTCTTCAACAGACCTTCCCGGTAAGGAATTGTGTCTATTAGCTGTAAGAAGGCTTAATCAATACACTGTGTACAACAATCCCATTGTCCATCCCCAGACAGATATACAGTAAGGTCAGCCATGGAGAGTAATAAGTAGAGTAATAATCTGTACAGTTGTTGAAAATTGAAGCCTAGACAGTTGTTAATTGATCTCTCTCTCTCTGCCCCACCCTATCTGCAGCAGTACTTCATACACATTAAATGGGTATGTTCATCTCCAAACTTACTGTTAGGACATGTGTCCTGTTGTTATACAAATAATGAACCATTTAAATATTAATGTTTCCTGTTCAAATACTATCATTGTTGGCCTGTTGCTATCAATGTAACTTGCATGCTGTTATAATGGCAACTGTAGTTCCATATATGCATGTGTTCTGTTTCCTATGCAACTGTTTCAATTCTGTTTTATGGGATCAATTGGAACACCCATGCATGCTGTTATAACTAATCCTGAAATGTGTTGCTCTTGACTAACAAACATAGTTTTTAAACTGAAACACCATAGCATGTCTGGGAAGGCAGATCCCAGTGGATCCACCTGTCCTGCCTCATCTGGCAGTGGCACCGTGCCCCAGCATGTTTGCAAGCCAACCCGAGCCTTCCACTTCCATTGGTCCTGAACTGCCTTCAGGTGGAAATGCCTCACGAGATGGGGCTTGTCCCCCTCCCTGGGAGTGGGGGCAGAGAGGACACCATCACCTGCAGTCAGTTCCAGGGACTGGTATGCAGCCTCATCTGTTCAGATTATGGTGATTAGCTGCACCAGCTTGAGGGCCACCTGGCAAATCTTGAGGGTCAGCCTGCCCCTCCTGCACAGCTCCCAGCACAACCACCTTTGGGGCTGTGAAGGTGCAGTGGTGAGTACCCATGGGTGGGGACCTCAGTCCCACTGTAACCATATGGGGGCTCATGTACGTCTAATTCCCAACCACCTTCCCCATCCAAGATTTTTACTCCCCATATGTGTCGTATACCACCCCTGTCACCTGTCTTGTCTGATTTGTCTGTCTTGCTACCCAAATTACCTCCCCAAATGTACAAACTATCCTTCCTCAACACCCCACTCTCACCTTATTAAAAAAAAAAGGGCAATCTGTTCCCCTCAAAAAAATGTCGCTCCATACATAGCTGTCCATTTCGCGCACGTGTCCACTGAACACATGTAATCTGGTCTAATTGGCTTAACAACACATCACTATTGCCCTCATCCCTCACTCAGCAGTTTGAGTGTCCAAATTCACCTCCAAATTCTGTAAAAATGCACAGCTGTTGCTGAATCAGAAATGGACAGCTATGAACCTTCCCTGCACCTGTCCTGCACATTCCTAGCTATCTTTCATATTGTTTTTCCCCTCTGTGTGCCCTCTTTTTCACCAATTTCCTATCACTCCTTTTTTCTTTTCTTTTAAAGAAATTAGTGCAGGGGTAAGCAGGAGTAAGCAGGAGTAAGTGTGTTTGCGCGATGTAAAGTGAAGACAAAACGGAGTAAGCACCTGTATGTTTAACCATATATAAGCATCGCTTAGCTTCACACAAACCTGTGCAAATGCACTTACAACTGCATAAAAGTGCCTTAATCACGTTGCATCCATCAGCCACTGTTCTGCTCATCAACAAACTAATCATCTCTGCCAAGTATCAAACCCAGGACCCTGTATATTGTACTCAGAACAATACACCACTACACCATCTGAACTGTAACAAGAAGTGTTGCTTTTTCGAATATATTATTCAGTACAGGTATAGAATAGTAGGGAACAAACACCGTGGAATCAGTCATGTTTAATATATATAAATATACACATATAGATGTATATGGTAATTGATAAATATGAAAATGTATATACACAGATATATGGAGCTATACATATAAAACAAATACATATAGAATATATACATATCTATTGTTATATAAATATAGATATTAAAAATATATATATATATATATATATATATATATATATATATATATATATATATATATATATATATATATATATATATATATATATATATATATATATATATATATATATATATGTACAACACACACAAACACACACACACACACACACATATATATATATATATATATATATATATATATATATATATATATATATGTAGTTCCCCTCTAGAATCTAGAAATACTGAAATCTCAAATTTCATTACCTCGAAACCATAAAGGCGAACATTCAAAATCCTGAAAACCCAAAATTGCGAAATACAAAATGGCCAACATATACACACCATACTCCACACAACACATACAATATCCTACCCACACTACAACAAATAAAACAACAAATCATTCACAAACACAACACAACCCAACACACCTACACTACTTTGCCCCCCCACACCTCCCCTACCTATATATACTAACTCCAAGATTTACACACACACACACACACACACACACACACACACACACACACACACACACACACACACACACACACACTGAAACTGATCAATTATACTAACTGAACCAAAAAAAAAAAAAAAACAACAACACAGGTATGACAAAAAATTAAGCATGTAATGGAATTTAGTAGGGGGTATGTAAACATGGAAAATAGGAAGTTCAAAAAATGTCTCAGCAACACATGCTATACTGATATATTGCTGACCAGAACCTATGGCCATAGTATCTATGTCTGTCTGAAGTGACATAGAACAGAACTCAGGGCCCTGAGTCACCCCAGGAAAGGATGGCTCACATATGACCACTACTAGAGTGTGTGTTGCACAATACTGACTGTGACACTGCTAGGCCAGCAACTGGGATGTCACAGATATTCATATGTTAATTGTGAATACAAATATGATATACATGTTTACCTCAGACATGTGATGGACTGATACAGGGTATTTGAATACTGAAATACTGTTGCAGCTGTGTGTGTTGAACTGCATGTGATATACTGAGCTCATACCATTCAACTATTCAGTGTTATGCACACTGACTATATGTGTGCTTCATATTTGAATTTATGTCATCAAGAGTTGTGTTATGTCTGGCAAATAATTGTAAACCTGTGAACACTGACATTCTATCATCACCTTCTTTTTTTGGGGGCTGTAACCATTAGTGGTCATCACAGCAAATGATCTGTCTCTATGTCTTCCAGTCCTCTGCATCTTGCTCTGTCACACCAACCACCTGCATGTCCACTAAGACCACATACATACACCTTATCTCAGGCCTTACGCATTTCCTCTTACCTGGCAGCCTCATCCTTTCCAAAATATATTCAGCATACCTCCTCATCACATGTCCAAACCAACATAATCCTGCCACTCTCTGTCTTTGTCCACATGCTGTCATCCCTGGGCTGACCCCTTAACATACATATTCCTAATCCTGTCCACCCTCGTCACACCCAGTCAAATCTTAACATCATTAACTCTGCTGCGTCCAGCTATGCCTTTTTTCATTGCCAATGTTTCCAACCCATATAACATAGCTGGTCTCACTACCCTCTTGTAGACCTTCCCTGTCACTCTTAATGATACTTGTCTGTCACAAATCAGTCCTGACACTCTTCTCCACCACCCACATCCTGCCTCTACTCTCGTCTTCACCTCTCCCCCACACTCAACATTGCTCTGAACTGTTGTTCCCAAGTATGTACACCTATACACCTTTGCAAACTGTACTCCCTGCATCTTCAACTTCCTATACCCTCCCTCCCATTCACATACATATATTCTGTCTTAGTCCTGCTGACCATCATTCCTCCCCTCTATAGACCATACCTCCATCTCTCCAGGGTCTCCTCAACCTGTTCCCTACTCTCACTACAGACCACAATGTCATATGAAAACAGCACAGTCTATGTGGACTCCTGTCTTATCATGTCTGTCAACCTTTCCATTGCCACTGCAAATAAAAAAGGCTCATAGCTGATTACTGATGCACTCCCACCTTCACCTTTAATGCACCTGTCACTCCCAATGCATTGCTCACCATTGTCACACTAGCCTTGTACCTACCCTGTAGCATTCTTAAGGATTCCTCTGCCACTCCTGACCTCTTCATACAATACCACAGCTCCTCTCTAGGCATCCTGTCATATGCTGTCTCTAAGTCCACAAAGACACGACACAGCTACTTCTGACCTTCTCTGTACATCTCCATCAACAGTCTCAGAGCAAACATCGGATCTGTACTGCTCTTTCCTGTCATGAAACCATACTGCTGATCAGTAATCATCACCTCCCTTCTTAACCTAACTTCCACCATCCTTTACCATTACCTCATGATGTGACTGATCAGTGTTATCCCTCTGTAGTTATTACAGCTCTGCACAGCACCGTTATTCTCATAATTAGTACCCAAACACATTTTATCCACTCCTCATGCATCATCTCACTTTCCAAGATTACAGTAAACAATCCAGTTAAAAAGACGACTGCCATTTGTCCTAAACACCTCCATGCTTCCACAGGTATGTCATCTGGACCAATAGCCTTTCCATTCTTAAACCTTTTCATAGCTATTCTTACTTCCTCCTTGATAATCTCTAAGATGTCCTGATTCACTATACCCACATCATCCAACATTCTCTCTCTCTCATTCTCTTCATTCAACAGCCAATCAAAGTACTGTTTCCACCTGTTTGACACACTCTCCTTGTTTAAGAGTACACTTCCTCCATTATCCTTTATCAGCCGTATTTGCTGCACATCCTTCCTAGCTACATACCTTTGTATAACCAATTGATACAGGTCCTATTTTCCATATTTGGTGTTCAACCATACATACAACCTTTCAGATGCCCTATCCTCAGCTTTTGCCAACACTGTCTTTCCCATACACCCCATCTCTATACACCTGTCTACTTTCTTCATCTGTCCGGCAATCCCTTTTCTCCTTGGCCAACCTTTTTCTCTGTATACTCCCCTGTACTTCCTCATTTCAGCACCAGGTCTCCTTATCCTCCTTCCTCTGTGCCGATGTCACACCAAGCCCCATTCTACTCATCTTTCTTACTAGCTTGAATGTAGTTATCTAGATATTTGCTAACTCTTCACTGCCACACACTGCCTGTCTTAACTCTTCCCTGAACTCAACCTCACAATCACCCTTTATCAGTATCCACCATTTGATCCATGGTGCTGCCCTCATGCTCCTCCACCTCTTCTTGATCAAATGTCATCCCACAGACCAACATTCCATGCTGCCTAACTACACTTTCCCCTGTCAACACTTTACAGTTACCCATCCCCTTCAAACAGACCCACCTACACAGGAGATAATCCTCCTGTGTGCATCTTCCTCTGCTGTTGTATGTCACCCTATGCCCATTGGTCTTGTAAAAGTACATATTCACCACAGCCATGTCCAACCTTTTTTGCAAATGCCACCACCATCTCACCTTCTGCATTCCTATACTTAACATCATACCTACCCATCACTTCTGCATCCTCTCTGTCCCCTTTACCATCATGACCATTGAAATCTGCTCCAATCACCACTCTCTCATCCTTGGGTACACTCATCACTGCTTCATCCAACCACATCAAAGTACATCTGTCTCATCCATCACACACACAATTAGCAGAGCATATGCACTAACAACTGTCATCATAACACCATCAATTTCCAGCCTCCTAAACATCACTCTACCTGACACTCTTATCACCTCTACAAAGACTCTTGGCATAATGTTCCTTCAGGTTAACCACTACACCAGTTTCCCTCCCATACATAACATGATAGAACTATTTATACCCAACTCCAATACACACAGCTGTACACCACTTCCATCTTGTCTCTGGCACACACAATATATCCACCTTTCTTCTATCCATCATATCAGCTAGCTATATCCCCATGCCAGTCATACTCACAATGTTAACAGTTCCTACCCTCACTACAACATTCCTAGTCTTTCACCTCTCTGCCTGCCATATGAGCATCAGACATACACCAGGGTATGTCTGTGAATGCAACGGCTACTGCACCATCAAATGACGTATATGTGTTACAGCAATATGAAGAAAGTGTCACTAAGTTTGGTCCATAGTCCACCATGTATGTGTGGTGTCCTCCAGATGCCCTGCCCTAACAGGTTGACATGGCTGACTGAGCAGCAAGACTGTAATAACAGTGTGCCATACTGACATGGAACAGAAATGTATAGCAGGTTTTACCTGTGCATATGTATGTATGGGTAGGTATACCTGGCTGCCTCATAACAACTGACATGGGCTGCAAAATGTCAGGTAAATAAGCTGTACATGTTGTACATGTTTGTAATCTTAGTTTCTGTGCATCCAACACTTATTGCATTGCCCTGACACAGACGTGTACTAAAATACGCATGAGTACCACGTGGAATGTGGAGAGGTGTCCAATAGTGTTATGACATTGTGTTCATGTCTATTACAAACAGATATATGACCACCCACATAGCTGTATGGCCTCAGCAATACCTGACTTGTAAAACCTGTCTTCACCAAAGAAGCAATGCACAAAGCACATAATGGGATGCTTTATTGGCTGTACACGGCAAAGTAGGATCATGCACCAACTGGCAAGCATGTCGACCTTTGTCTGAATGAGCATGTTAGGTCACAGGTGGATTACTGTAAGGCTAACTATGAGTACAAATTGAACACATCCACTAAGGGCAATCACAAAGCCATCTTCACATATGTCTACAGCCTCAGAGGCAACAACCCAACTCACCCTGTAATGGTGGTCATTCGCACCACATACGCACACACACATCATAGCTACAGCCAACCTGCTGCTGGCAGGTTTAGGGCAAACATCACACCCCTGGCTCACCATCAGTATAGGTGGATATGCACAGCACATGCACCCCTCCCCTCAACATCATGGATCAGGTGCAAACTGCCTAATCAAAGTTAACAAAAGCAAGTCCCTTTGGGGCCTGATAACATTCATGTCTGCATCCTACATGAGCCCAGGCATATGCTTCCAGCTCCATTACACAATGTATGCAAGCAAAGCCTGAGCACCATTGACATCCCATCTGCAAGAAACATGGCCACTGTCAACCCTGTACACAAACATGAATGATGAATGGTGGTTTATGCAATGTACTGGCCGTCATTGGGGGGATCATGACACATCAGGACCAGGAGTACAATGCATGCTCATACAATGCTGCTAGGTACAGGGGTATGATGTGTTTGTAAGTGGGGGCTAATGGTAGTCAATATTCATGCGCTGGCTCTGTAAAGGACTCTGGGCAATGTCTGAGGTCCTGTGTTGTGTTTCCCTGTTTATGTCTTCCAGGTGCCATGCAGCGGCAACTGCCTTACAGTGATATGGAGACAGCAGCCATTACAGAAGCTGTAATCTCATACTATGTCATCCTTTCTGACTGTAGCCAGCAAAATCTTCAGAAGCGGACTGCCCTGTGGGATGAGATCATCCACACAGTGAACATCTTGGGCAACCATGTATGTACATATGATCAGGTCAGGCATAGAGCAACTGACCTGATACATCATGCCTGGCAAAGAGCTCCTGCTGTAGCAAGGGACCATACTGCTACCGATGGGGGGGGGCACTTACAGCTACAGAGGAGCCCCTTGTCAACATTGAGGTATCCCCCACACAACCTCAAACATGGGAAACAGCAATCGTGGCACTCAGGCAATATGCGAGGAGTGCCAAGGAAGGCCAAAGTGCACATCAGTGTAATGAGGTAGCATTTAAACTGTCTTCTGTAGAGTCTCTAGATGCATATGTCAGTGCAAAATGAATTAGTGGGTGAGGTTTAGTAATGCCCACAAGTGCACATCTATGATGAAGGACAGCAAATTGAGCAATATCATAGTGTGTACTGCACCTGTGCAGAAACACACCATTCATCTTGTACCAATGCCTAATGTGAATCTGATGACAATAATTATCCCTCACAACTACATAGGTCCATCTGGTCTGCACATGGGACAGCGGCCTGAAGCCAGTAAGTATGGGATTTTCCTGTTGTGGCTCATCAGTACCCCAGGCATGCTAAAGTTAATTCATGTGACCATCCATACAAATGTTACACTCAGCCGTTTGGCAATATCTGCATGTTCACTTGTGGTGGTATTTACTGCATTGCATCATGGTAGTCATAACAGGGGCATATTTGCAGGAGATGTCACATATCTGTAACATACCTCACATCCTGTCATTGCAGGACATCTGGACAAAGACTGATGAAATGGGTGGACAAATAAAACTATGGTCATATTGTATACATTAATGGTATACAGTGCATATAAATGGTGTGCACACCTGTTAGAATGACAGGTATTTGTGATATGAAAAACCAAGAGACAATAGACAAGTTCAAAAAACTGCCAACCTTTCATGTGATCTATAACCTGTACATTTCAATTGTAAAGCAAACAAATGTGTTAGGGGAGCAATAATGACACATACCAATAGTACAACAACCTAGATGCATATGTGTGCACAGGCTGAAGCTACTACTGTGTTGAGGCAGCTTTCGATATAACTACAGCAGTACATCTTATTGGGTACACACCTGCCATCAGTTACAGATGCCCTTTGATTAACAGCAAATAATGGTCAGCTGTCCTACCAGGATTATCCTAACATATACCCAGTTGCCTGCTACAGCGACAGCCATGGTTCACCTAGAGGTGACGAAGCTGCTAAGGGACCACTTGTTTGAGATGTATCAGCCTAGAGAAGGGTACCAAAACATTTCCACAGCATTGCACATACCATGGAACACAGTGCAGACAGTCATTAAAAGATGGTGAAAATATGGGGCTACAGTGACATTGCGAAGGAGTGGACATCCCACCAAATTCTATGACAATAAAATACCAAAGCTGGCCAGGGAGGCTGTAAGGAGTCATACAGCAACAAGGAAAGAGTAGCAGGAATATCTGGCAAGTACTGGGTGTGTACTACATGTCAAAACAATCTCCCGTAGTCTCCATATGTCTTGCCTATAAGGTATGGTTGAAAGATGGCAGCAGTTCCTCACAACAAACAATATCCAGGCCTGGAGAAAGTCTGAAAACAATACATCCGGTCTCCAAAAAGCAAGTGGGAAAATGTGTTATGATAATTTTGGACCATGGTTGAACTCTTTGGCAACAATTCTGACATGTTTGTTTTGTGCAATAACACCACTGCACATCACCACAACAACACCACATCCAACGGTGAAGCATGGTGAAGGCAGTGTCCTGCTTTGGGATTTCTGTTCACAAGCTGGAGCCAGGGCTGTAGCCAAATTGGAGGGGATTATGAACAGTTCCAAATAGAGGTCCCTTGTAGCTCCAATCCTTCTGGTGTCTGCCACTTAGCTGTGGATGGTGAGGAATTCCACCTTTCCACACAACAATGGCCCAAACCATACATCCAAATCAACAAAAGGACGGCTTCACCAGAACACTTGTGAAATTCTGGATTGGCCCAGCCAGAGTCTACACTTACGTCCAATAGGATATATACAATGTGACCTGAAGAGGGCAGTGCACACGGGATGCCCTTGCACTCTGACATAGTTGGAGGTGTTCTGCAAATGACAGTGTGCAAACATTGGCAAGTCAAGATGTGTCATGCTGATAGACACCTTCACAAGAGGACTGAATGCTGTGATTAAATCAAAAGGTGCTTTAATGGAGTATTACTTTCAGGGTGTGCACACTCATGCAACCAGCCTATTGTAGATATTTAATTTACCATATGCTACTGTAACTGATGTGTATGTTCTTCAGTTGGACTGCACAGTTTATATGTCATTTGAAATGATGGCAATGTTATGACCTGATTTCTGAGGTCTCATGTGATATATCACAAAACCCTGACATGTTAACATGTGTGTATACACTTACTATATCCACCAGACGCATATTTTGGACCGTCATGGAGGTGCATGCACGTAATGAACGTAACACCAGACATATACACAAGGTGGTGGATGAGCATATCCCTGGTGTCTGTGACGATATTCATCAACTCACTGCGGCCATCCATGAGTATATTGAAACCATGGATAGACAGTGTGGGGAGACCTTGGCACTCCTCAACCGTGGAATATCTGTGCTTGAGCATTTGGTGGATGATGGCCAGCAACCACGTGGACATAGGGAAGCACCACAATCAGCTGAGGGTCTATGTGGAAATGCACCATCATGTTCCTGTACTGGCAGTACCATCATCACCACTGAAGGGGTGTGCTGTCTACACCACGATGCAGCAAGACATGGACATGTGGTACTGGCTGGTCCAAACAGGGACACAGATCCAGCAGGCAGCAGTCACCACTGGGGAGTAGGACAGCATCTAGACTCGCCCCGGGTGCTGCCGGTGATGCTCTGGCAGGCCCAGTTCCCATGTCTGTGGCTGGAGATGGTGAACTGTACACCCTACCATGTTTGGCCCACAGCTGTCCAAAATACCCCTGTGTAGGGCACCCACAGGGCATGACTGTGTGTATACAAACACACACAAATCACCATCAGACAAGTCATACACACACACACACACACACACACACACACACACACACACACACACACACACACACACACACCACCCCTGCACAGGCCATTTAATGAACACCCGCCAAACACACACACATGATGTCAACTGTATGGCCCAGCCTAGGCTTCTGGCAAACCCACACAACATCCTGTCCATACGATGATACCTGTGCCTTATCTCTGCCATCCATACCATCAATGCAGAGACATGCTAATATGGGTCTGATGCACAGGGTGACTTTAGTAGAGTGTAGCTATTTAATGCTGTGTAAGGTGCTGTCATCTGGCATTTGTAATGGGTACAAATCAGAGTGTGTGTGCATACCTTTTCTGCCATGATGCATTATTAGTGTTAGTAACACTACGTGAATGTGTTCTCACATGCTGTATTCTGTTTGTGTTCCAGGCGTCTGTGGGTCAACAGGATGTGGCTCTGCAGACATCACCAATGAGAGGTATGGTAGTGTTGTAACACATCGGCCATGTCATAGCAGAGGTACAGCTGTATCTGCACACATTTCCCAGGTCTGTGTAACAGCTCTTGAATGCGCCTCACACCTTATATGGCTGAGGGGTTGTACCTAAGTCTATGGTGGTTGACATCAGCTCTTGTAGAGTAGACAATAGTAAGTGTGGTGGATGGCACACACCTGAGATTGTTAATGCCCTCAACCCTAGAGGATATTGTGTCAACCATACACACAGAAAATACTGTTCACACACACACACACACACACACACACACACACACACACACACACACACACACACACACACACACACACAGGACCACAGTTGCCAGTGTTGTGTTTGGAACCCCTACCCATCAGGTTTGTGGTACCACACAATTATGCAGTTATTACAGGTGGCACAGGACTACTAGTGTGATGAGTGTTGCAAGGTACATGTAAGGTGAATAACATCACATGGCCTTGTGAGGTATGGCAATGGTGGGTGCACTGGGTGTGAGAGTACTCATAATAGTATCACATACAAGTCTACACACACACACACACACACACACACACACACACACACACACACACACACACACACACACACACACACACACACACACACACACACTTGCCAGGACTCATATTAGAACCCCTAGCTATGTAGTTATTGGTATTATACTGTTATACAGTTACCGTGCACACCACAGAGCTTATAGGTTGGGGAGTGTCCCAAGGTACCTATATAGTGAATAACATCTTCAGCACTTGTAAGGTATGGCAATCGTAGTTGTACTGGGTGAGATGAGCCACCAACTACTTTCACCCACATGTTTACACACTCACAAACACTTTTATACACACTAATGCACACACACACACACACACACACACACACACACACACACACACACACACACACACACACACACACACACATTTGACAGTACTGAGATTCATAGGTTCAAAGATTAATAGGTGTGTACATGGCAAATGGCCATGGAGGCATCACACGGCTAGCCCATGGGAATATACTGGCATCATGCCACCTGACAATACTCCCCAGTGTGTTGCAGTATAGTCAGTGGAGTGATCCCCAGGATGAGTATTCTATTCCCCTTCCACTCCTCCAGATTTCTCTTGAAGAGGGCCAGTGATGTGCTCTGATTGACATGTATGTGATGTTTATTCCATAGCATGGTCAGTCTCAGGGTTGTGAACCTGTTCCTTCAGCATGTCCAGTTAATTATAAGGATGGGGTTGAGGTATCTGGGACATATTGTGTGGACAGATTGGTTTCTCCAGATGTAGCATTCCTGATAGAGTTGGGTCAGACATGGCTGTGTATGTCAGGCAGAGATCGCACCTAATTAACCAATATGAGAAAGAGATTCATTGGAGTTGGAGTCTATACATATGGGGCAAGTGTGAAGTACCTAAGATCCTTTGTGAGGTACATTTGAAGCATCTCTAGTTGTTGCAGGTGTCCAGTGGGGTACATGGCAATGGGCCATAGTACACATTGATTGGCCTACTGAAGGGAGAATACAGGGAAACACTGTCCCTTCTCTTCCCGGATTCAACACCCTTAGTCAGGAGAAGTGACACATGGAAGGACTTTCAGAAGACAGTGCACTGTGGTGGTCAAGAGAGAGCTCACTGTCAACCTGTGTTCCCAGTTCTCTTATACCAACATCAGTGTTCATTGGACTACCATCAATGTATTACTTTATGGAAGCCATGTCGTACCCAAAGGGGATGGTGGCACATCATCTGGCATTGAGCTTATGTCCAGGGTTCTGACAACAGTCATAGGTCTCAGAGAGGTCTTTGTGAAGGATGTCAACCACACATATTATATCTATAGCTACATATATTGGTATGTTTTATCTATGTAGATATTAATATACACACACACACACACACACACACACACACACACACACACACACACACACACACACACACACACACACACACACTTACAGCTACTTGTTGGAATACATTCCCTGTACTGTTGAATGACCGATATGTTTGTGAAAAGTCACACACAAAGAGAGCTAGCAAGTACGGCAAGTGCAAATTTCCAAAGCAAAACTATGAACATTCAAAAAAGCCAGCAGCACAACGGACACCAACATCAAATAATTTATTAATAGTTTATGTATCAGACCGGTTTCAGCATATAGTCTTCAACAGTGACTTTTTTGAATGTTTATGTTTGTGGAAACAGCATGGCTGCTTAAATCTGACATGGCTTAGTGGTAAATTCTTTTGGCTATGATGTGCAGGATCCTGGGTTTGAGCCTTCCAGAGGCTGTTTGTTTTGTTGCTGGGCAGAACAAGGACCATTGGATACAGAGTGATTATGGCACTTTTGAGCAGTTGTAAGCGGGTTTGCGTGGGTTTGCATGGAGGTTAACCCTGCTAACTTCTGGTTACAATTTCTTATACTCAGTTAGCTTCTAAATTGCTTAACCAGTATAGGCATTGCTTACCCCTGCATAAACAGGGTTAAACCCGCTTACTGCTGCTTAAAAGTGCTTACTCCCATTTACCACCATGCTAATTTCTTTAAAAGAAAAGAAAAAAGGTTGATAGGAAAGTGGTGAAAAAGAGGCATAAAGACAGAAGGACAGTAGGGGAAATAGCTAGGGATGTGCAGGAAGGGTGAAGGGAAGGTCCGTAACTGCCCATTTCTTCTACAGCAGCAGTTGTGCATATACACTGAATTTGGAGGTAGATTTGAACACTCAAACCCCAGAGAGAAGGGTGAGGACAACAATAATATGCTGTGATGCCAATTAGACCAGATTACATGTGTCCAGTGGACACGTGTGTGAAATGGACAGCTATGTATGATGTGAGATTTTTTTTTTTTTGGGAACAGATTGCCCTTCTTTTTTCAGGTGAGAGTGGGATGTTGGGGAGGGATAGTAGGTATATTTGGGGAAGTAGGTTGGGTAGATTAACGGCCAAGACAAACAAGACTCATACAGGGGCAATATGTGACACATGTGGGGGGTAAACACCTTGATTGGGAGAGGTGTTGGAAAATCAGAACCCCTTAAGCCCCCTAGTGAAAACAGTGTGACTGAGGTCCCCACCCATGGGCAGTCACCACTGCACCTTCACAGCCCCGAAGGTTGCTGTGCTGGGGGCTAAGTTACAGAGCCAGGCTGACCCTATAATTATGACACGCGACCCTCAAACTGGTGTAGCAGATCACCAAATTGCTGGTTGAGCTCTCTATGCACAACAACCCGGACCTGGTTACAGGTTACAGGTTCTTGTCCATGCCCACTCCCGGGGGGGTGAGCCCCATCCCCTTGAGGTCGTTCCACCCGAAGGGGGTGCAGGACTAATAGAGAGGGAGGTCCCAGGTTGGGCTGGTGCCTGGTGCCATGGCCAGCTGAGGTGGGACATGTGGGTCCACTGGGACCAGCCTTCCCAGACGTGCTATAGTGTTTAGATTTTATCATCATATGTGGTTAGTAATAGTCAACACATTCCAGGGTTAGGTATAACAGCATAAATAGATATTCTCATTAACCCAGACACCAGATATGGAACAGTTGCATAGCAAACAGAACACATGCATCTATGTGACCACCAGTGGTAATAAGAACAGCATGCAGGTACATTGATGGCACCATGCCACCAATGTTGGAATAATTCAATATAGCACATACATGGGAACAATGAAAATATTTATCAAACAATCGGACATTAACAGAACATTGGAGTCATTACATACTGGTTGGGGTGGGTATGTTGTTTATTGTTGGAGATATCGTGGGAGGGAGAGAAAGATGTCAATTAACTACTAGCATATTCCTGTAGTCCACATTACTTTCCTAGTCAGTTCTGTTATCTGTGCCTTACAAGTCTAGCTAGACTACCCTATAGCCTTAGTTTGGACAGTGCTATGGCTGTCATCATCATCATACCTGAACTGATTTTACCTGCAGTATACACCTCTTACCTGGTATACCTGTGGAGGGAATGTTTTTTAACACTAACTAACTGTTTCTACACATACTCCCAGATTCCGGGTCGATGTTGTGCACATAGCTATCCAACTCTTTCTGCACAGACTCTGGTCATGTGTTGACAACATGCTGGTGTACTGGGACATATCTAGACTATTGCCTTCTTCAACCTTTAGTGACTTGACACACACATATACATGCTTTCCTACACAGTTATATTATGTAGCACAGTGTGGGTGACAGTGAGCAGTGATACTTTATTATTCAGAGAAAATGCAACATTCACAATTTCCTACAATACCAGAGTAAACAGTACCAGTACAGGGTATAATGGTTTTTATTTCTCAGCACAGCATTCCTATCTGATGTACCTGTGGGAGCAATGTTTGTTAGCACTACCTGAATGTTGCCACACAAAGTTCCAGATTACACATTAGTATTATGCACATACATCTCACTCTGTTACTGTACACACTCTGGTCACAGCTTGACAACATGGGCATGTAGATAGGACATACTTGGCTTATTTATCTCTTAACAATTTCAGGAGTTGCTACAGTGACAAGTTTGTTCTTATAAATGTTTGACAGTCACTTGTATTCCCTGTTTGCTGGCTTAACATCTGGGATCATCCCACAGACCTACCAAGGGAACAGGCAGCAGATATGGGCCCATATACTGGACATTCTGGTCTTATCTGTACAGTGGGGTATGATTCTGTATGCAGCCTACTTCCACTCCCAAAATTCAGACAATGGCTGTGTCGGCTAGAACTTAAACACTGTCTGTCCGAGTTGTGTGTGCTATATTGATATTGTTGTATATCTCCTATCTGCTTTCTGTGTTATAATTCTCCTGTGCTTTTGCATTCTGACCTTGTATTACAACACTCTTATACATATTTCCCAGACAGTTATATATTGTAGTACAGTGTGGGCGACAGTGATGACTAATACCTCATTATTCAGAGCAAATGTGTCAGTCACAATGCCATACAATACCAATGTAAACAGTACCAGTACAGGGTATCATTCTTGTATTTCTGGGCACAGTGTTGGTATCTGACAGATCTGTATGAGAAATGTTTGTTAGCACTATGTGAATGTTGCCACACACAGTACCAGATTCCACATTGGTATTATGCACATACATCTCACTCTGTTACTGTATACACTCTGGCCACAGCTTGACAGGATGGGGGTGTAAATGGGACATACGTGGCTTCTTAGTCTCATAAGGTTTTGGGGAATTGCTAGTGTGCCAGCTTTGTTCTCATAGATGTGTGTCAATCAGTTTTATTTCCTGTTTGCTGCCTATATGTCTGGGATCATCTTACTAATTTCCCAGGGGGACAGGTTGACAGGCAACAGATATGAATTACTTTACTGGACATTCTGGACATATCTGTACAGTTGTGGGGTATGATTCTGTATGTAGACTACTACCACTGGCAGGATTCAAACCATGGCTGTGTGTGCTAAAAAACAACAGTTCACATCTCAGTTGCATGTGCTATTTGGGTTATGTTGTCTTCCTTTTTCCTGTTTTCTGTCTATGTATCTCTCAGTTGTACTAAATGGCCTCTGGGGATTACACCAGTCATATACAGGCATTCCTACATATTCTATTTATGGTGCACAGTGTGGGTAACAGTGCTTACTACAACAGTACTATTACGTGAATGCAAGTCTACATTATCATATGATACCAGAGTATACATATGCAGTCCAGCAGTTAGCCCTTATTGTCAGGCTGTTACGCTTTCATTTACATACATACTATATGAGTCTTTTTCTGCCATATTCTCCAGTGTATGCAGTACTTGCCTTAAACAATACAGGTTTTATACAGGCAATTGATTTACTAATACTTTTAGATTTATTTCCTATGACAGTACATGCAAGAGTATTACTGACCTGCCTTGTGTTGCAACCTCTGCAGGTGACTGTCATGGGCCTCCTGGTTTGCAGCCCACTTGATTTCAGCTTTGGAGGATATAATAGGAATATTTAGCCATACCATTCCATGATATACACGAGCTGGCAATTATTACACACTTAGTGGGGTGATACACACAGCTGGAACATTACCTGTCATTCTAGCCTCTTGGATCCACTCATCCAAGAAGTCCCCCTTATGGCGCTTCAGGTCAGCATAGTGATTCCTGACCTGTTCACCAGTTTGGGGTATGCCAGTGGCACTAGTGAGGTCATGGGCAAGACAGTCCCAGGCATCCGCCTTATATTGGGAGCCCTGGTACTGGCCCTGCAGCAGTCTCTGTTCATGGTATTTGACAAGGAATCCTGCCATGTCTCTGGACTCTGGAATGCACCAGCATTGCACCTGAAAGTGCACACCCTCTCCCCTTCCTGACATAGTGTCTGCAAGGGAAGGTACAACCAGCTATGAGATGTATTCCCCTCTGCTTGGGTTTAAGTAGGGTGGACTTCCTGCACTATTTCATGATTGACCAGTTTTAAAAAGGCTAAGCTTTGGGCAAACCTGCTTTCCTAAGGTTGACATTGTTTAAAGGGATATAACACTGGGCATATTGAGTTAGCTGGCCTACACATTGCTTTCACCTCCTAAGCTGGCCTGTGCAATGCTTAGCATTGCTTACATTTGACTTTGCTTTTTGGCATTGATTTATTACTCATTACATCTTATATTTATGCCTGGTATCCATGATTCATGTGTACATACTCTGTATGTGGTCCTTCTGTTTTATTGGGGACTTCAACACTCTGTTATAATTACACCTGACTTCTGGGCTTACTGCTGTACTCCAATTCACATATTTATGTTATGCAGTGGGTTATGGAACATATGTCTGTATACTGATTCCTTTCACAGGTTCAGTTTGATTTTACTATAGTGAAGACTTGTTTGCTGATACCTCATTTTTCTGCATTGCTGTGATGGCTTGGTGGTTAACTACTGTAACTATAGTGTATAGGGTCCAGGGTTCAACACCTGCAAGGCTGTTTATCTTGTTGATGGGCAGAACAAGGGCAGTTGGATACAGAGTGACTAAGGCACTTTTGAGCATTTGTAAGCAGGTTTGCGTGGGTTTGTGTGAGGCTAAGCAATGTTAACCTCTGGTTACATATGCTTACAGAAAGTTAGCTTCAAAAATGCTTAACCTGTGTGGGCATTCCTTACCCCTGTGCAAATATGCTTAAACTCACTTACTAGTGCTTAAATATGCTTACTACTGCTTATTGGTGCTTAAACCTGCTTACTAGTGCTTTATTCATTATGACACTGATACCTCACATGTGCATTAACTGCAGTAATCTAGTTCATAAATATATGTTATTTAGTGGGTTATGCAACAAAAATATTGGTCATAACGTGCTTTGCCATGGTAAATGGAATGTGCTGCAGTAGGACTCGAACAGGGAATGCCTGCTCATAAGGCGAATTCTCTGTCGACTACACTGTTACATTGGTGCTTCATTTGCATATATCTTCCTTGTTATCCTCTTCAGCCATTTAAGCTGCATTCATCGTAGCTAAGTGATGGGCAGACCCGTGCACCTACATTTAGCTTTAAACAGATTTTTAAAAAAACAGGGTTTGTTCATTTTATTTCTATATACTTGCTGTTGTACATGACAGGGGCTGTTGGTGGGGTTATGCAAACACCTATGAGCAGTCTTGCTCATTTCTCAGCCTTTTCTGCTGTTCTTCATTGTGAGGGCATGTATATTCTGTGAGCTCTGCTCTCACACACGTCCCCTGCACTCTTAGACACTCCATGTAAGATTAGGAGCTCAGGCAGCGCTCCTCATTAATATGCATGGCTCACTGCTATCCTGCTCCTAAACAGCCACCTCCATGCAGGATTAAGCTAGTCCTGTAGAGAGGCATAGTAAATTTGGGGGACGGTCTTCATTTCATGGTGTAAGACATTACAGTCTCAGACACACACCCTTGCTTAGCTGTTCTTAGCTAAGCGTAAACCTGGGCAACTGAGCTCCAATGTGTTTACAGCAAGCATGACACACACCCTTTTCATGTTAACTGCTTCTTCTGCCTACACTATCTTGTTCTAGCACCTACATGGTTAGATACAGTGAGTGGACTTAGAGTATTTTGTGATTCAGTAAATTTCCCCTCATTTGCATACCCCATTGCCTTAGTCCATAGTTACTGCTCAGACATGGAGCCTTTCCCCTTGACAACCGGTGTTCCCTGGTAATGTTTTGATACTGCATGCCATTGGCTATAATGACAAAATGCAGATTTCCCCTAAAATTGTGTTTTAATACATTTTTTTTATTTTTGGCACGATCCCATTTGCACGCCGCTGCTTTATGCTTAAACTGCTGAGATGGGCCTAAAAATGTTGATTTTTTTATTAAATTAAACACTTTCCCATGCCAATGGTCATATATTTGGCCAATGGCATGCCTAAAGTTTATAATATATGCTTTTATTTGAGATGTCATGCCTCCGTTTTGTTATTTGCAGAAATTAGTTCGGTTAGTAACAGAGCACATTTCTGCAACTAGCACTGTTCCTGCACGGATGCCTGCCTGTTTCCTGAATTCCTAATTCACCTAATTTGCATGATTTTCACCAGCAAATGAAGTAATTAACATTCTGCATGGCTTTCCATACAGGAACAGTGTCGACAGAATCATGTACACCAGTTTGGCTGTTTCCTGAATTGCTCGGCAGCCATATTCCAGGCAGGAGCGGTTGCACTGTTCCTGCATGGAAATTTTGGTTTAATGAATCCCAAGGTATATCTGCCAAATGGGGTACCAGAAGTGGTCAGTAATGAGGATTTGCAATCAAGCATCACTTGTCAAAATAAACTTTTTGCATCCAAGGCAGAAAAAACAGTGGTATTCAGTTACTAGGGCTGTGACCTATTCAACTGCATGCATTGTATGATGCGGTCTCTTTAAAGCTTTGGTCATATCTATTGGGTCAATACATATTCTGATTTTGTCTGAGCCTTTTTTATGGGCTGCTACCATGGATGACACCCATTCAGTTGGTTCTGTAACTGGACAAATTACACCTTGCTGCACCATTTTATCCAACTGAACTTTGACTTTATCCTGCATAATACATAGAAATATATTTGCATTCATCCATTATTAAAACAATATCATTATGGCTAAATACAAAATATACATCAAAATGGAAGCTAGTTCATGAGAGAATTTGGTTAAAATCAGGATTTGTAGTAGCAAATAAGTATACAGATTTCATACCAAACAATTTTCTATGGCTGATGAAAGAATATATGATGATACATAAGAATAAAAATATAGGTTCCAAATACATTACTTATACATTAAAAATTTTCCAAAATCTTATTAATAGCAATCCTGTTATTAAAGCATGGTCATTTCTTTTATATCCAGTAACGTACACACAAGGTAATATAATAACATTTAATATGGAAGTAGTCAACATGCTTAAAGAAAAGGGATTAATATATTGACATCAATTGCTAAACTCTGGAAAACCTCTGACAATAGACCAGATTAAACAGAAATTAAATATTGAAGATAGTTTGTTGTTACATGTTCAAGAATTAAGACAGTATATATTAAGCAAACAAGAAACAATGCAGCCATCAATAAGACAAAATGTTCCTAACCTTATAGAACATATAATATTACTAATGAATCAATCCATTACTGGAAAGGGATACTTATCATCTATTTATAAAACAAACAAAAAAATAAAAATGCATAATAATGACAAAATATGGAATTATTATAGATCAGTTAATGGACATGTGCCAAATGACAGAGATAAAAAACTAATTCTTCTCTCTCCAAAGCAGACATCACTTTCATTACATTGGAGACTTTTTACATGGCAATTCATACACAGATCTTATGTAACCCTTCATAAAATGGAACTTATGTTTAAGAAAAATATTGGCTGCTGGAGATGTCATTTATTAATAAAAGCAGACTGCCAACATATGTTCTACGAATGCCATTTGATTAAACCATATTAGGATAAAATAAATTATTTTCTGCAAATGGTATTCAATGATAAATTCCAGATTTCCAAATCTATTATTTTGTTTAATGCACCTGTACCCGACTGTGTGCCAAGAACAAAATATGAAATCTTATGGACTCTCCTAGCTATTGCAAGGAAGAACATTACATCAAACTGGAAATCCAAAGCTTCTCCAACTTTTAAGCAATTCATGAATATGGTGTCAGCAGTATCGCAATGGAAAATGAACACTATTAAAGGAAGAACTGAAAGAACTACATCATTATACGTAGCATGGCAAAAAGTAACTGAAATACTGGAGAATAATGACTGCAGCAGATTATAATCAGGAAACAATTGTATAGAAAGTCAATTATATGTCAACAATAGACACCCTTGTAAATACTTTATTTTGGTTTTAATGTTTGATATCTGTTTAGAGGTTTTAGCCTACCTTTTTAAATAATTTGTAAATACTTCATTGTCATAAATAACCTGCATTCATGTTTTCTTGTTTTTGGAAATGAATAAAAATATTTAAAAAAAAAAAAAAAAAGATTATCTATGATAATAAGCAATAAACACAACAAACAGAGAACCAAACATAAAATTGATCATGTATGTTTCTTACATGAAAAGTATGTTAAACTCTAATAGATGCTAAAGCACACAAATATTATTCTTGTTTATACCTGAATCTACCTTATATATGCTAATAGCAATAATCAAATGTGTGTTTACTATGTGCAGGTGGGCTGGCAGTCTGCAATCCAGATGTCCCTGTATGTGAAGAATGGAAAGTAAAGAAGTCCGATACGTGCCACAATGCAAATGAAACAAGAAAAAGAGAACAATCCCCTTTACAAGTGCAGATTAACAATGTTCTCATACAAAAATGTAGGGAACAGTTGAATCTACACAAGCACCAAACACCCTCCTTTATGTTTCTAGTACTGAGTCATCTTACTCACACTTATTACTGGCTCTGTATATATCAGATATCTAAGATAGGTGCATATAAAGATATAACAATGACACTTGCATTTTGCATACCCGGAAGTTCTGCTTGAAACATTTTAGGTGTTGTTCACATCAACAACAATGTCAAAAATTCTGTGTGAAATGTTTGCTGATATATGTGGATCTCTGACAGTGGACAGAAACTCATTAGTTTCAGTTAGTGATGGTTTTGTAGCGGGACCACCTCCTAGAGACACCTGTTCCCAGGCAACTGAAGCAGTCCTGTGTGGGCAGAGTTTATCACTTCACTTGACCAGTGCCGTATTTGGGAGTAAGTTTTTCCATGCCCTCTGAGAGCATTAATGTCATTAACCACCTACTCCTATATCCTCTCTCAGGCAGATTTGTTACCTTTACCTCTCCCAGGATAATGACCTAATTTTCTTTGTCAGTGTATGGTGGCTTGTGGGGTAAAGATTTCTTCTTGGGTTTCATATCACTATATGAAATGAAAGCGAAAACAGACACATAATTAAATATATAACACACAGACAGGATGGCTGTGAACTCTGTAATGTATCAATGTATGTATCCATTATGCATACATCACTTTAAAAGGTGGTATTCCATATGATTACACACAATTAGGACAAACTCCCCAAAAAAACATCTTCTAATTGAAATATCAACAGCAATCTATAACATTTGTGTAATGCAGATAACACACATTTGGGTAACTGTGTAATACATTGCAGCATGCATAATAAATTACAATGTAACAGGAGAAAATAAGACAAGACAGTCAGGTAAAAATCACAAACATAGCACATTTTTCTTTTGCTAGTACATGTAAAAATGGCAGACATTGCTATGTAGTTATAATACAATCATCTGCAATAATTGTGCAAATAACAATTAATGCAGGTTAAAAAATATAGGTCAGGTAACATTTTGTAATGCAGACATAACTGATATACATGTGCTATACCTAAAGTAAAGGTGATAAAGAAAAAGCAAGGGGTAAAGAATGGGATAAAAAAGTTTTTAGTGGGTATTGCAATTCACTGTTTAATGTTGCAATAAAAGCATTAAGTAAGAAATAACAACATACTTTGACAAGGTACTTAGGTAGGGTGAATGAACTGGCACCCTACCTAAGTACCATGTTAAATCATAGCCCCACCTCACACTTTGTGCCCACTGAATAGCGCACCGCGACTGTTATCCCACTCCACAAAGGGGGAGCCACGAAGGACCCGGGAACTACCGCCCCATTAACCTGGTGAGCCTGGTCTGCAAGGCCATGGAGCATATCATCATGGAACTCATAAACAAAGACATTGGTAATCTCCAACTCTGGACCCTACCCAGTTCGGGTTTGTAAAAGGCAGATCATGTCTCCTAAACCTGACTGACTTATTTGAAGCAGTCACCAAAGACATAGATGAGGGCAAGGTGGTTCACACAGCTTATCTAGATCTCGCTAAGGCTTTCAACACCATCCCCCACTCTGGAATTATAGATAAGCTCACTAAACTAGGTATAAATCCCTATGTCACAAGATGGGTTGCCAACTGGCTCATGGACAGAACCCACACTGTGAAAGTAGCAGACTCCAAATCCGACTTCAGACCAGTGACAAGTGGAGTACCACAGGGTTCTGTCCTGAGTCCTCTCCTATTTGGTATCTACTTCTCTGAAGTACAGGCTAACACAGAAGGTCTTTGGCTAACAAAGTTTGCAGATGGCTGCAAACTAGGATCCATAATCAAAACTCCTCACGATGTAGACATACTACAAAAGGGCCTCACTGAGACAGATGCCTGGTGTCAAAGCCATGGCCTGAAGCTCAGTGCCAAAAAGTGTATTGTCATCCCCTTTGGTAAAAACTCTGTACCCATGAACTACCACATAAGTGGTAGTCTACTTAATGCTGAAAGTGTGATAAGAGACCTTGGGACACAGGTGGACAGTAATCTCTCCTTTGATAATCACATCGCCACAGTAGTCAGGAAATCCTTCTACTTTTATCTTAGGGTCAGTAGTCAAAATTCCCCAGTGCTTACTAATGACACTTGCAATCACCATAGTGTCACTGGTGTAAAACATGGGAACAGAGATCATCCTATTCAAATCTGTAGTGGACATTTTGTTATGAGAAGGTGTACTCTGTTCAGAAAAATATAGTCTCGCTACATCAATACTCAGACAGGGGATCACATTTAAAACCTTATCTAGTTCCATGTTATTATATCCTCTCATAATCAGCCTACTCTTTAAGTCAGAAACTTCAGAAAAAATCTTTCGTCAAAGGCATTAAGTCTGGAGGCTCTCATTCCTTGTCCTTTGATTATATTCCTAAAACTATGCACGGGGTGCATACTGCATCTATGTAGTAAAGTGTTTTTGTAGCAAGGCTTCCTATAGATACCAATAATTTACAACTCCATTATCTAGTCTACATATAAATATATCTAAGTTATCAATTCTTGATTCAGAATACATCATAGAGAATTTTAAAAATGATGTAGAAATATTCAGACTGTTATGAAATTCATGCAAGTCATCTGCAATCTCAGACCATATAAAAACAAAATTATTGACAAACCATTGATAAAAATTCACAAGGCATCAAACCAGTGCATCTTAAATGGTTTACTATTGTTTGTGCGAATGACATTCCATTGGCTGCAATGTGCCAAAAAAAGAATGTTGAACGCACAAACAGTTTTGCACCAGAAAGTCGACTCCACTTATGCGAATGCACAACTGCATTCGCATAAGTGTAAATCGACTATCTGCATGGAGATCGCGGTACAGTGGGGAGTGGAAATTCATCCACATCCCCACTGTAGTGCAATCTTGGAGTTAGAATATATAAGTAGGGGGTTGTGGTGGGTGCAGCCCCCCCACATGGGGGTGCAGAGGGGCTTGCCCCCCTGCAAAAACATGATAGCTGTATAGGAGTTTGATTTAAATCAGCTCCTGTATGGCTATGAAGTGGTGGTTTTGACAACAATGTCGAGTCAAATGCGTTGAGCATTTGGTTCGACATTGTGAAACGTTAGTTTTTTTTACTTTTGGTATTACCATTCTTTTATTTGAATGGAAAATGGTTTTGCATTTGAATAAACAATAGTAAACCATCTTAAACATGTGACTCTCCTCCCATATAGGCATTACCATGTTGGCATAGCTATTGGCACTAGAGGTGCCCAGAGCCATGCCATCTTTTTGTAAATAATAGACTCAATCAAACATAAAAATATTATTTTCAGGTACTATTTCCATACATAGACAGAGTAAATCAATCAAAGATTGACCATATCCAGTATGTCTGAACAGATAGTCTTTCACACAATTAAGACCAAAACTACTAGGAATCGTTGTAAACAATGACTGAATATCCATTGTTACAAAGTAATACATATAATCTAAAGATTGTATCTTAATGTACTCATAGAACTCCTTCAAGAATTCCTTAGAGTCCCTTAGAACCATCACATTTCTATCTAAAAATGGACATAGTTGCTTCTCTACAAAAAGAGAAAAGGGTTCCGTGCTGCAGTTATGACAAGCTATAATTGGACTCAAAGGTGGTTTGTAACAATCTTTATGTATCTTTGGGAAACCCTGAATAATGGGAATTAAGGGGATCTCAACCAAAATATATTTAAATAAATCACAGATGACCACTCTTCTTAGCGAGCCACCATCCAAAGTATGATGAATCTTCATTTTCATCTTATTAATATCAGTTGTATCAATCACCATATAAAAAGAAGTAGCATTCGACATCTGCTTCATGGAGTCAAAATAATCAGCTCTGTCCATAACTACTACAGAGCTGCCTTTATCGGCCAGTCTAATGACTTGTCTCATCATTCTGTAAATTTACCATTGCTAAATGTTCATTACAGAAAGATTATGATGGCATTTTTTATATTTATTGTGACTGCCACTCAATTTTGCATAAAAAATCTCAGATAAATCATTCTCCACTTATCTACCAAATACCTCAGTCAAAGGCTGTATTGTGGGCATATATAAACTAGGTCTCCTAAAAATATAGTCATTATTATATTAACCCTTCACCACCAAATTCCATTTTCAGAGTAACATTCCTTAGAAACAGCTTAATGTCCAAAATAGTGTCTGTTAAGTCGCTACACTGGGTCAGACTAAAGGACAGACGCTTCTCTAAAACACTTTCTTTATCATGTGTTAGTCATCTCTTGGATAAATACCATACTATGAAGTTTCTATTTGTCTCCACATTTTCTTTAGAAAATGATTGGTACTCTGTTCCATTGGTTACATCATCTTGAACTGCCCTCTGCTCCTGGAGCAACTCCTGTCCTTGCAGTGACTCTGACTGATAGGTAAAGGGAAATTAAATGACCTATTATCGATTTTCAATACAGTATTTTCTTTACTTTTCATCGTCAAAACCTTCTTCTTCACATCACTTCCTAAAGGCAATGTGTTGGAGGTATTCACAGTCAGCACTTCACTGTTCACATCATTATTATTAGCAACTGCAGTCTCTGTTGTCACCAAAGAGTGGCTCAATGGAGTTAATAAATCAGACTGACACGGCTGTAAATTGTTTTAACCTGCATTTGCTCTCTACTTGGCAATGCACAAACATGGGATACTACCTATGAAAAAAGTGAAAGAATTAGTTTAGGGAGTTTTCTGTAGAGCAAACACACCTGGCAACGGTACACTTTCCTCAGTATTCCAGACAATACTGTGTGGAAACATTTCACATCTCACATACTTATCTTTATAACACAAGGTATAAGTGCAGTGAGTTTAGATAAGAAACACAGATGATTAATGGTTCAAATCCAGCTAAAGAATACTTTTACAAATGTTGTGAGAAATAGGATTTTTCCACCATGTTTAGTAAGACTGTAAAACTAAAGAAAAGTGATTTTAAACATGTTTGTTGCAAGAAATGTATCAACAATGCTTGCACAAGTAAATGTTTCTATATATTATATATCATTAATGCTTCACATATAACCTCAAGCTAATGTGTCCAATTTCTTAAATATATGAATGATGATATTTATTTTAAACTTCACTTGCATATGTATGATAAGCACAATACTTTTGTTATAATCATCACAACTCATCACATATCCTATATGTTTAGGACAGTTATATCTTGTGAAGTATGCATGTAACATGCCCCATCCTGTATTACTCAGCTGATTCAAGTGCATCCATCTGAAATGTATTTACAAAAATAATACTGACTTTTATATGTATGCTTTCCCAGGACTAATTAAAATCACAAGCACATGCAGGCTTCTCTGAAGTGAATTTCCATTCATTCTGAAATTATTATATCTCTAATTACCAGGCCTAAAAGATAGAACTCCTGTGCCATTGTCAATTAATAAGATAAATTTCAATGTTTGAAGGCTTTAACCCATGGGTTTGATTCCCAGCTAGCATAACAATGTTTAAACATCGTGTAGGCACCAACATCAAAATATGTCACAATTCATCCTCTTTCTCCTTTCAAGCTGCAAGGGATAAAAGGCATGCAATTAAGAATTCCATTTTTGATCAGTGGATATATGTGTCAATAGTTTGGGCATCATACATGGCAAAGCTCAATGTCATGTTCAACTTTACTGTTCTGTGATAAGTAGTGTCAATGTATCTGCCACAGAATCCATCTGGTTTCAATTGCACAATCAGTTACACATGAGATCCGAACTGGGTGCCAATTCAGACATATCTTATTAGCTTGACTTTTACAGACAGGGCTAGTGTGGGAGAGAATGGTGCTAAATTTACACCACAATGGTGGGGTGTTAAGGAATCTATGATATTTGTGGCACTCATTTTGAAGTGTTTCAGTCATCATCTTCTGCAGGGGGATTTTTCCTAGATGTGAGTAAAAGGCTGAGGTTTAGAATCACTTAGCCAAGGCTGACCCCAGTGTAACTGACATTCCATCCGCTGGGAAGCAGTGTTGTCACCACAATAGTGACCTTAAGAAGCATGGACAGGAACTGCTAAGTTGATGGGAGGCTGAATCTAGAACTGTTAACACCCTTCAGTTGTCTAAGAATTCTGACTGATAGCCTGCCTATAGTATGGCATTAATGATCTAGCCAGCCAACATAGTTACTCATTATGCTTTCATATATATTTATTTTCTTTTTGTACTGTACAGCTACAGACAATTTAGTTTCAAGGTGCACCAGGATATTTACCTCATGTCAGAGAGGCATGCATTAAGTATGAATCAGGTCCAAATTCAAGCCAGAAATTTAATTTCATTTCCTCTGTCCCCAACATCTTGTGCAGGTATACCTTAACCTTGATTCTAAGCAAGTATGCCTTCCACTAATAACTCTTGCTGCTTGCCATAGGCAATGAGAACACCAGATTAGATATGTGTGTGTGGGCTGAATACCCAGAAGCAACAATTACTTCTTATTACTGGATAAGTACTCCTAAAATATTAACAGCATTAATATGTCAGGAACAAGTCAGATGTGGTAATTGCAATTATTACATTAAAATGCATATATCCTCTCCATCATAGGGAAACAAAAGCAGCTCTTTGTTATATCCTAGGAGTGAGATTTCCTTATTTTATGACATAATTCCTTCCCATCATATATGGATGTGGCAAAGGTATATAATTGTAAATTATCATAATTGTTTATGTATTCCAAACAAAATTTACTTAAAATATAAATTAATGTTACCTACCATGTATCTCAGTATCATTTTTTTGCCTCTCCAAACCCTCTCTCTCTTTTTTGGGGGAAGGTTATAATTTATTAACATTCTTCTGTCTGCATACTTTGCTGATGAAATAATTGACCAACAGCACAGAGAGGTGCACCAACTCCTGCAGCTTGGCCTGCCATACCTCCACAGATCACACACAGAGGACTTCAGTGTCACAACCTGTAAGCATTGCCTCCACAACTCCTGCCCTATCTGATCTACCTGTGTCAGATAACTCTGCCATGCTGACTGGTGCAGTAGAACTCTCTGAGAGCAGTTCCAGTGGAGGTGGTGATTTTGTCACCTGGCAGGATCTGACAGGGCTGAATGAGTGACCTCGGTGCACATATTGCTAGTATTGAAAAGGTCCTGCATCAGACTGCAAAGATGATGCCACATCTGATCCTACCCAGGGAGCTGCTACAGGAGAAAGTGATGACCAGTCATGGTGTCTCCCAACCTTTTGTGTCTATCACCATCCGTATCTGTTTTCTATGTCCTCTGTGTTTGTGCATGCTTCTTAACCTACCCTACCTACCTGACATTCTCATTCCTAAGCACCTCCCACAACATTCCTCTCTCTGTTCTCTCCACCATTTGGACAGATACACAGCACACTTCCCTCCCTCCTGCCCAACCATTGAGGTCACATTTCTGTGCCTTGTCCTCAACCCTCCCTCTTTTATTAACATAACTAAATAAATAAGATTTTCTTCTTTTAAAGTGTAGCAAACTGCTTGGTATAAATGTAGCCAATATTTTCTGCCATATATACCCTGCTGGCACAGAGTACAATGGCACTCATGTTTTACTTAAAAAAATCTTATAAACTGTAGCAAACTGCTTGCTATAAATGTAGCAAACAGTTGCTACAGTTTATACTCTGCCTGCACAGAGTACTATAGTGCTCAGGTTTTAGTTTTAAAAAAAAATTGTAATTTTTAAACTGTGGTAAACTGTTGCTACAGTTCAAACCACACAGAGTGCTACAGCACTCAGGTTTGACTGCAAATGCAATATTATCTTTTAAAATTTGGTATTGCATTAAAGAAATAGAGATCAGAACTGGCTGGTGTTTGCACCTGGAACAGTTCCCCCTCTCCGCTCACCCTAGCTATGCTACTGCACTCTCATAACCCTTATTTGTCCCTATAGAAAGAGGACTACTTTAGATTGATGAAAAGTCAAAATATCGAATGCTCACTTGAGCGTAAATGCAGGAACTCAATGTTTATTTTTTTTTGGATCGCAGTACAATGAGGATCGGAATATTTGCCCTTTCCTCACTGTAGTGCGATCGCAGAGTTGTAATATATATTTAGTGGGGGTGGGGGGCACAGCTCCCCACAATAGCGATTTCAAATTTCTGCATTTATGCTCATGTGAGCATTCGACATATTGATTTTTCGTCTATATAATATAGACCCATAGAAAGCATGGCAGATTAGTAATGATTTAATAAGGAAGAATACAAATGTTCCAACATGTCCCATAAAACATATTGTTGACATTCCTCTCTGCATCTGTCTCTGTCTTTCTATATTATCCCCTTTTGCTTCAGTAATTTGTCATTTGTGCTTCAACTCTGTTATTTAAATGTTGTGAAGCAGTAACTCTTTTGTGGCATGATGATGAGCTAATGCTCACATGTATAAACAGATATTTGACTAATGTCAAGGGGTCTAACCCAATTATTAGCTTACTGTTACTGACTGATTTTAGTACATTATTCTATATGTTCCTGTTATAGTTTCATAGGATCATAGGAGGTTACTAGGCTAACAGCCCCAGGGCCCTTACAAGCCTAGCCAAGTTCAACCCATGTTCCCAAGGGAGTCTGGTTCAAGCAGACACTAAAATCAGCACCTATTGCCCCTGTCCAGGAAGGTCATAGGTGAAAGTCCCAGGGTGTATTTCCAGTTACCCATTCAATTGTCCAAATTATACTTAAATAGGACCAGTGAGAGGCTTTGTTTAATATGAATAGGAAGCTTGTTCTAAAGGTCGGGCAACCTCTGTGAGACAAATCTGTCTCTCCAGCAAGTTATCTTGATGTCACGTACCAGGTTAAGGACCTGTGAGTGAGTGAGTGATCCATGTGCTATTTGATTTATGAATGTGCAGCATTTGCATTAAAGCTGCATCAGAGATTGCACTACATGCAAGGTACAGATCGCCTCTAAGCAGTCAGTATGACACAGAGTAAAGTGACAATAATTTCAATCTGTCTGAATAAGACAGATCTAGAAAACCCTGAATTTTCTTTGTAAGGAACCTTTGTGTCTCTCCAATTACTGCAAGTGTTTAAAAAGGAACACACCAAAGAGACCGTTGTACTCCATTAATGGCCTGATGAGGAAAGAGTACAGGGGGATTATAACCTCTTTTTTTTCTGGAGCCAATGCCCTTACTTATGAGATGAGCAATATAAAATGCCCTTCTTACCACTGTGGAGACAAGGTGATTGAAGTTAAAGTTGCTGTCAACCTGTATGCCCACATCTCTTATCACTGACTGTGTGCTTAGGGAATTGCTATTGATGTGGTAGTTTGCAGGAATACCACCCTTGCGAAAGGGATGATAATGCATTTTGTCACATTAAGACCATGACTTTGGCACCAGTCATTAGTCTGTGTAAGACCTTCTTGAAGGATCTTGACATCTCCAGGGGTTTCAATGATAGCTCCAAGTTTGCAGTCATTAGCAAACTTTGTCAGCTACAATCCTTTAGTTTTAGCCTGCACTTCAGAGAAATAGATTCCAAACAGTAGGGGTTTCCAGAACCAATCCCTATGAAGCACCACAGCAGGTCTGTTGGAGGAAATGCAGTCCCCTGCTTTGACCATTTGAGTTCTATCAGTAAGCCAGTTTGCAATCCACCTGGCAATATATGGGTTGATACCCAGCTGAGTACATATTGTTATTAGTCACCATTATCTTTCTTCTGCCATAAACAAATGTGTCCCTACTTTCATTTCTCCTTATTGATGTATTCTCTCCCTTCTGTATCATTACTCTTCCACCTCTGCATTTTCACAATTTCTGGCACCAGGCAGCAAATGCAGCTATGGCCAAATGGAGGTCTTATGGCAATAGCTTGTGATTTTATTGCCTTCATTCACATTACTCTGTATTGCTTCATGCCAATGTGCTTAACTACACTTATTCATTTTAATGTACTTTTTAACAAGTTGAAGAGTTGGATGTACAAAGCACAGTGGTCAATGGTGTAATGAAAATGTATACGTACATTCACATTTGCTGAAGTCTGATGTTGAATATTAACTAGCAGATGTATGACTTCCTGCATGGTTTACTTAGATAATAATCAGGTATAATTGTTTTTCACATTACATTTAGATCATACTCAAGTATAAATGTTTTTTACATTACATTTAAACTTGCACACTGATCCCAATCCCACTTTTTACAGAAATATCCTCTCTAAAACACACTGATGAGGTCATACAAAAGTACACTTTCCCCCTGTAAGAGTCAAACTTCTCCTATGGCACTTGTGACTAATACAGTACAATCTAGACTGTGCTCACTATGGGATACTTGTGTGTGTGTGTGTGTGTGTGTGTGTGTGTGTGTGTGTGTGTGTGTGTGTGTGTGTGTGTGTGTGTGTGTGTGTGTGTATGTGTGTGTGTGCATGTGTGTAATGCTTGGTGCTGTATGCACCCTCCCTCAGAAGAATGCATTTAACTTTTCACACAGCTGTCTTATCCCACTTTTTATAGAACCATCCTCTTTGCAACTTACTGATGGGGTCATCCAGTCAAAACAATATTCTCTCCCTTTAACAATCAGACTTCTCCTGTGGTGCTAGTACCTAATACAGTACTGCCTATATTGTGTAGCCTAGATAGGTAGGAGACTCAATTCTTAACAATGGAAATGTAAGTGTAACACTTGGTCCTGTATCCACTTCCCATGAGGAGAATACATTTAATTTTGCACACAACTCCTTTAACCTCCTTTTTACAGCAACATTCTCACTAAAACACATCGATGAGATAATTCTGACAAAACTGCACTCTCGCTCCTTAACAGCCAGACTTCCTCTGGTATGCACAATTAATACTCTGCTGTTTAGACTGTATAACTATATAGGCAGAAATTTTGATGCTCAACATATGAAACTTATTTGTCTGTATGCGTGTAGTACTTGATGATGTATCCACTTCATATGAGAATATGTTTACATTTCCACAAAGATCCCTTATCCCACTTTTTACCGAAACGTCCTCTCAGAAACACACTGAATAGGTCATCTTGACAAAACTGGACTCTCTCCCCTTGAGTCAAACTTTTCCTGTGGCACTTGCATCTAATAATGTGTTCTTCAGGTTGTGCAAATAGATAGGTAGTAAGTTTGAAGCTCAATATAAATAATTGTGTTTGTGAAGGGCTGGTGATGAGATAAATATGTCCTCCAACAAATCTGTGCTCAATCAACTTTTACGCTAGAAAAATGTTCAAAAAAAACAAAACGTCATCATCCTCTAATGTTATTGCATCCTTCAACCTCTTGTTACTATACACGTCCGGCTAATAAACAGTGGGAATGTCATCTGTTCTACTGTGCACTGTCCCAGTTGTACCAAAACATGTAATTTGTGATTCAGGCACTAACTTGTAGTGTGTGATCATAGATAGTTAGTTCAAATCTAGGCATTACTGATCAGACTACATTTTGTCAATCTTATTGTGACTGTGCATGTTGCTAACATTGTTCTCTCTCACAAGAGATGTATACACATATACATGTTGATTCCACTTATAAAAAAGCTAGGATAAATGTTTCACCTATTATCCTTTTATTCAGATTAATGAGGACATGTGACTGCATTTTTCTTATATAACATATGCAGTAAGCCTTGTCCTCTGGCACAAGGGAAAACGACAACATTTTGTGTGTTGTTGCTTTAGTACAGTAATTAGAGGCACACATATCCCTTGTAGCAATAACATGATATAAAGCCTTGAGATAGCGGCATATCTCACAATTGTAGTGACACTTCTACCATGGCACATTTATTTTCTACACTATCATCTGTTTTCTGTAGTCAAATGCTCAGGTGCTCAACATCCGCATTTAGTGCCTGTTTTCATTGTGTGACCCTATACTGTAATGTATGAATGGCATTCACCAAGGTTATAATGTGTACTTTTATCTCAAAGGGATTGTATATGACACATACATATGGTGTAATAAGTTACCATAGGTGGAGTGTTGCACTTCTGTTAAGACTTCCACTGTGGAGCTTGATTCATCCACATATCAAACATGCTGGACAAACAAATATAAGCATAGTGTGAGGCAAGATCAAGAAAAAGTTGAAGAAAATTTATATAAAGGTATTGAGCATAAACCACATTATAGCTACATAAACTATGGCAGGAATAAAGACATACAAATTTATAAACTGTGTGTAGATTCTAAAATTTATTCTCAGATACAACAGATTATAGATATATTTACAAAATATTATGCAAAACAGTCTGGCTCCAGAAAGTTGGGAATAAGTTGTCCTAGTGACTTCTAGTTAAACTCAGATGGTGAAATCAAGTTAGATTATTCTGAAAATGAACTATGCAAACTGGATCCAAATAGTGAATAGGGTGGAATTGGAATTAATAATAATGACATAAGAACACATCAGCAAGAAGTGATGTTACCATTATATATATTAATAACTAGGTCAAATAAATAAGGGGAGACTCCTCAATATTTGAAATATGCACTTATTAAACCTGTCTTTAAGGGAAATGGGAGAAAGACAAACTCAGATTTATACAGATCCTTAAGTCTGATTCATGTTGTGGTAAAATAATGGAGAAGGTAACACTGGCTAAGTTTTTTTGTCAGAATTGGAAAGGCTGTGACATGAAGCTATATATCAGCATGCATATATTGAAAATAAAGCTATTGCCATCAATAACATGATGTTCTATCAGCATGTATATGTTGAAAATAGATCTATTACCATCAATAATATGATGTTCTATAATAATATAACAACAGCTATGAATTAAAATTTGTGCTGCAATGTAATTTATATAGACTTAACTTCAGCAGTTGACAGTGTCATACACAAAATGCTGATCAATAAATTAGAACAAGTAGTTATTGATGTACTCCTAATAAGATAGATAGCTGCATGGGATACAAATAGGACATGGCAAGTATCATGCAGGAAATGGACAGGTGAAATTCTTGGTTCCAGTCAGGGTGTCAGACAGGGCTCCGTCCAAGACCCATACTTGTTTTGATTGTATCTTTCAGATCTATCTTTTTCATCTGAGGTGTTCTATAGTCTGTATACAGATGATTTGAAATTGGGTAAACTGATTTCATTTGTTACAGATAGGGTATGGCTGCAAAAGAACTTGACTAAATTGACCACCTGGCCACAGGAGTATAATATCTGATAAATACATCAAAAACTATGCATATGAGATTTGGTAGACATAAATCGAAAAGTAAATATTTAAACTAGTACACAGAGATTGAAAGTGTACATACATTTAAAGAAGTGGGTATATGTGTGATCCAGTCTTGAGTTTTTTCTTATCATATCAACCAATTGGTTAATGATAGTTGTAGAACTATATGTTGTATAAAAAGATGCATAAATTCTAGGAAATCAGAAATGATGACATCATTGTTTGTTAGTTACATTAGACTCAAATTAGAGTATGGAATAACAATATGGAAACCTTAGAAAACAAGCATGATTAAACTGGAGATAGTACAGTAGAAATACACAAGGGCATCCATGGATGTGAAAATTTACGTTATTATGAAAGACTGAAATATCTGAACTTGTGCAGTGTCTCATAGATATTTAAAAGGAGAACATATTCAGGTATATAGGGCATTTAGAGGCAACTACTTCTGAGAATGTTTGGGGTCATCAAAAACTAGTAGAGACTCATCAGACACCATATGTAGAAAATTCTGTAGGAATGAGAAATGTAATACTTAGTTCTCTGAGAGAGCAGTTGATGCATGGAATAGACTAGTAAATTACATTAAAGCTAGTAGTAGTTCAGATATGTTTTAAGAACAGCCTGTACACTTGTTATGGGAACAACTGCTTTGGTATATTGGCAGGCTAGAAGGGCATTAACAGCCATGCTTGAAATATTTGTATGTACGTATGTATGTATGTATGTATGTATGTATGTATGTATATGCCATTAGTTGGCAAAGTTGCATAACTTGCTGTTCAATTCTTGAAAGGGCAAAATTATATGAATGCAATGATGTTGCACAAGTACCATTGTTTCTAGTTATTCTTATCCATTTTTGTGTTGGGCAATGATATGTCATTACATGTTGTGATTGCATGGCAGTGAAATTGTTATTCAGGGCATGCCATGCTGTGAGTTTTCCTGTGGCATGTGCATTGATTACTGGTTTGTATTGCATGCCTACACAGATAAACTGTGGTTCAATTCTGGGACAGTGTGTACGACACAATGGAAACATATCCCTTGTCAGGGAAGCATTGATATTGTATTACTCACTGTTGTGTAGACAGTAACGTGTACTTTTTTTGCAGCATTCTGACTAAATCTAATTGTTCATATTATATTTGTACTCCTTTCTTATTGCAAAAATTGATTTCAGTTATTTGTGATAGCCTCCACTGATATCGGTTGTGGCATGTGCAGTCAGTACAGGGATTTGTAGGATTCCTAGTGTCATAGGTGGGGGGTTTGAATCTGTTAACATCTGTCTGTCAGACAACTGTGTCAGACTTCTGTGGCTTACACACAGGCAAAAGTTATGGCACAGTCAGAGGGCCACCTTTTTCAGGCTTTGCTCTACACAGTAGGTCATACATATTCTTTATGATAGGAAAGTGGTGTAAGCCCTTCAATGGTATTCTTCATGACATAACTGATATATGTATTTCTGTGGCATCCATGATTAGTATGTATTGCTCTGATATCTGTCCTGGCAAATGTTTGAAAATAATGTGATGTGAATGTTTATGTCATTCTTTGCTCACAGTCTTTAACTATTTCTAAGTTAATTACACTCTGTATTGCATGCATTCATCAAGACATTTATTACTTCAACTGTTTTTGTCACACTATACTGCTTAATGGCAAATGAGGGCTTCCATAAATGCCTCTTCCTGTGTGGCATGCTGCCGTACCATCAGAAACTGTGATTGTTCCTCTGCTATTCCAGTGATCCATTTAGTTTCATTCAATTAGGTTCATAGGTTCATAGGTTGGTACTAGGCTATCTGCCTGAAGGCATTTATAAGCCTAGCCAGAATGTGTTGGCTTTCGCCGCCCCCTTAGATTAGTTCCCTGTGCCTCTGACCAGCAGAGCCACTGAAGTGATCCCTGAGGTAAACTTTCTGTTTCCCATCCACTCGTCAAGGTTTCTTTTGAAGAGTGTTAGCAAGGAGCTCACCTAATGTAGATTGGGATCTTGTTCCAAAGCATGGGAAGTCTCTGGGACAGGAATCTATCACTCCAGCACGTCCTATTTATTGTTGTGGTGAGGTTTAGATCCCTAGAGCATGTGGCTCGAGGGGATAAGGTTTTCTTTAGGTGGAGCATGTTCATCAATTCCGGGTTGGACATGGCCTTGTATGTCAGGCAGAGATCACCTCTGAGTAGGTGGTATGCAACCGAGTACAACTGGAGTTTCTTCAGTCGAGCTGCATGGGGCATCTGTCTGAGGCCAGTGATCATCTTGGTGATGTACTTCTGTGGTCTTTCCAGCTGTTGCAGCTGTCTTGTAAGGTACACCCAAATGGGGTGTTGTACTCCATGATGGGTCTGATGAGTGAGGAGTAGAGGGGCACAATGACCTCTTTTGATCTGGATGTGAACTCTTTTGTGATTAGGTGGGCCACGTAGAAGGATTTTCTAACCACGTTGGCAATGTGATTATCAAAGGTGAGATTACTATCCATTTGGGTCCCAAGATCCCTTATTACGTCTTCTGTATTTAGGGGACTACCACCTATGTGGTAGCTTGTTGGTACTTTGTTTTTTCCAAAGGGGATGACTATGTACTTTTTGGCATTTAGCATGAGGCCATGATTTTGACACCAGGTATCCGTCTCAGTGAGACCCTTTTGGAGGATGTCTGTGTCAGCCGGAGAGTCAATTATACCCCCTAGTTTTCAGTCGTCTGCGAACTTGGTCAGCCATGGTCCTCCTGTGCTTGCCTGTACCTCTGAGAAGTATATTTGCCGAACAGGAGAGGTCCTAGGACTGAGCCCTGGGGAATGCCACTTGTAACCAGTTTAGAGTCGGACCTAGCTCCCGCAACTCTCACCATGTGGGTTCTGTCCATGAGCCAGTTGGCAACCCATCTTGTGACGTAGGGGTTTATGTTCAGGCTGGTGAGCTTGTCTATAATACCAGAATGGGGAATGGTGTTGAAGGCCTGAACAAAGTCTAGGTAGGTTGTGTGTACCACCTTTCCCTCTTCTATAGCCTTGGTAACTGTCTCAAAGAAGTCCACCATGTTTAGGAGGCATGATCTGCCCTTAACAAAGCCAAACTGGGTAGCCAATTCTGTCTCATTAATCAAGTCACCTCCCCTTTTGTTTTTATTTACACATTGTATAACCATAAACGTATGATTTTCATACTTAGAAATGTGCTGGAAAAGTGCATTATGTTCATGCTTTAATCTTACATTGTTGAATGAAACTAAATGGATCATTGAGCTAGCAGCATACAAAACCATAGGTATAAATGGGGTTATATCTTTAAGACCTGCACTAAAAAAAAAGAGGGTGCCGTACTGAATGCTAACTGAAGTGCTATATAAAAACTGCAGTTTCATTTGAGTTTTGTATCTGAAGAAGGGCTTGGTCCTGAAAGTACTCATTCCTGTGTTTTTAATTGTGTTTTAAATAAAAGTTTTGAAGCTGTTCAGCATGGTGGCAAGTACCTGTTTTTTTCTTCTGTCCTTTAGAATCTTTGTGGGCAGGTAGCCTTTGGTGGAGTATCCACAGTTCTTTTTGGTTTATGTACCATAATATATGGGATGCCTTTGAGACTATACCCAGTATGGCACACTTCAACGTTCCTTTAAGGTAAAATGTTTACCTGTTCCTTCCTCACCATGATTCAATGATCTAGTTGTGTAAGTGCATTTACTCTTTTAGTTATTTGATTTAACAGAAAGTTTTTATCCATTTTATTTTACGGGTTGCTGCATAGCCTAATATCCAGTCTCTCACAATGTCTGTCTGTGGGGTAGTTTAACCAAATATCTCCACTGCCCAGTCCGATCATCAATTGATTAACAATCCACATTTTTTGACTCTACATTCTTATTTTCAGAGCATTCAATGGTTTACTGTCCATTATCTTCTTGGAAAATTCCTGAATGTCCTTTGACTTGTCTAGAATTTTTTCTGACACACTCTGAATGGATTTTTAGGGAATCTCTCTTTTGTCATCTTCTCTTTCCTTTCTCCTTTACCATTCATTATGCTAACCCATGAGTGCCTGCTGAGTTCTTCTGCAATTCTTCATTTCTCTTAATAACTTGTACTGCAGGATCTTCATATCCCTTGGATGCCAAAGGATAGAACACTCAAAAATAAGTAACAGCTTTAATTTGAGATGTTTTTCTCTGTATTTTTGAAGCAGAGAAAAATGAATTCCACCATGCCTGTGTCTGGCTCATGTAATATTTTCCATAAAGATTGTGGACTCACCATTTTTTAATATAGTCCTTTTTTGGTGGGCTTGACAAGATGTCTTCCTTCAGATGATGGGATAGTAATTTCATTAGCACCAGTCTCAGAGATGATGGGATAGTAGTGTCACAATCTACAGTCTCAGAAACTTCACATGCTTATCCTATGAACCCTTTCTATTTTTATATTTTGCAAACAAAATCCCAGGTCTTTGATGAATATAATCCTGCACAAATCTCTTGATACTCTTTCCCTCAATTTTTGCAAAATTGCCATAAAATGTAAGTCATATTTTAATTCTTGTTTATCAAGTTTTTTTTTGTTTTTTGCAATCTAACATTTAAAGGAATGAGCGTTCTGTTCCTCTGCTTGCTTAGGCAAGAGTTCTTGTTTGCCATTTATTCTTTGGATGATTCAATACAATTATCTCTCTGTGAATCTGATCTATATTCCATTCTATGCAAGTTAGACTTGCTTCAGATATTTCTGTCATATTTTCAAAGGCTTCCCATAATTTTCCATTCTTTCAGTATGTGACATCACACTCTTTATAATATTTAGTGTAAGAACTTCTTAGCACCTGTTTTTTTTCTTTCTGTCTGACTTTCCACTAGACAAATGCATTCCTATAGTTGTTTTCAATTGAATTCTTTACTTTTTGATATCAGTTTTGTAACTTTACAGTCCTACGGTGTAGAGCTCACAAATTAGCTGCTCATTAGATCACCATCAAAATGGAACTTCATTTTGCTTCTATGGATAACATGCTAATTGCAGGCAATGGGAATTTAAGAGCAGGTCTGGCTGTTTGACCTGCCTTATCTGTTCTGATGCAGGCATTGAAATTTTTAACCCTATAGTAATTTCTCTAGGAATTATAGTCTGAGACTCATCTCACATAAACTGATTGATTGTATTGCTTAGGCACTGCCAACATGATGAAACCTGAAACATTAATTATATTTAGCTCTGTGAACTAAATCACCAATTAGAACTTTCATGGCTTGATCCATGAAAGTCTCCTCATAGAATATTATTGGAAATCAAATGTTGGTTAAAAGGTATATTTTTGTAGTTTAGGTCAAACCTAATTTAATTTATAAAACAAGTATGATTGGCTCTCATTTAGAATCACTTAAAAAGGAAACTCCCACACTTTTGTGCAGGTTCCAGTAACTGTGGCATTGCTATAATTATAAAAATTAATTGCAACATCCAGATAATAAATACTATCCCTAATCCTGTTGGGTGTTTCGTTATATTTACATTAGAATGCAAGTGTCTGAACATTTATCTTTCTTTAGGCATTATATCCATGCATGTTCTTTATGAAAACAAAGTGAGTATATCAGGGTTTTGTCATTCCTTATTTTATATCTCAAAAACCATCTGTTTTTTTTTTTTAATTGAGAGAGAATAGACATTAATTTTACAGTCATCATTAGTCAAATTATGTTCCATGATACTTCTACATTACAGAGTCTGAAATATTACAGAAGAGAAAATCAGCTTGTGATTTATTCAACTCATAAAAGTTGTTTTCTCAAGGAAGCATAATTCATGGGCAAAACTGGATTATTTTCTAATTTTAATGTGATATTTCACTTAATCAGTAATGCACAAACAGCACCAAGATCCTTAATAGAACAGTCCCAAAGCTTCGTTTATCTAGAATTTGCTAAATGTTCACATTTTACCACTAATTGGAGATTAAGTACTAGTCTGTTTAATAACCAATGGCAGCTGGATTCCTCCAACACCATTAACATAACATATACTACAGCAAGTTTGAAACAGTAGGTGGAGGAACTATTTTACATTAAAAAAATATGTAAAAAATAATATAGTACTAAAAAAAAATAAATAAGCAAGTAAAACACTACAATTTTACAGTGATACCCATTGTCTAAGCGTAATAATGCCCTCTGGGGTGTGTGTTAATGTGCAATTAATGCCCTTCCAGGGGTGTAAAAACCCTCCACCTGCGGGGTCGGGCCTCATAACACCCCTGGGAGGGTGTTAATTACACATTAACACACACCATGTCAGGCATTATTGCTTGCTTATTCGATTGCTGATTTTTTTCAGTAGGCTTCCATAGTTTCTTATGTACATTGTCACTGATACAAGAAACTTCATTTAATCTAGATTTAGAATTTAATTACAGTTAATACCAGACTCTTCCCAGAAATCCAAATATCATGATCATCAATGAAGTTCTATTGCATTTAGATATTCTTTTTTTAGAAGGTAAAATTCAGTTTCATAGAATAAAGAATGTAATTCTAGCCTCTTTATTAGAGTTAACAAAAATATGAGGTCTGATGTTTAAATATTCTTCTTTCTTAAACTTGATACATGTAGCTGCTAAAGTAATATTTGTAATCTCCATCAAGGATAATCTTAGCAAAGTGTCTACTTGCTTGTTGAAGCTATGGAGATCTCATTGTATTTCAATCATTTTCAATAATGTTGTTAGTCTAAATTTTTACTCCCTATGTCAGCTCTTGAGATGTTGTCTATTCTTTTATCAACCAATGATATGTTGAGTAATTGGGACCCAGTATGAAAAAGAACCATCAAATGGTTAAACGTTTTAATGTCAGCAATTTATGATCTTATACAGCGCTTATATAATGTTTCATAAATTGGTCTCCTTTAACATATTCAGTTCCTCAGCCTGTATTTTTGTATCCATAAACAGTGGAGGCTGTCCATATTTTCTGTCAACTCATACAACATTGGTCTTTATAACAGAATAGTCTTAAACTAAAGGTCTGTTAATGGAAGAATGAAAGTGGTCCAACTGCATAGTTAATATCTTGATAGCTAATGTTAAAAGGAGTACCTACATACTAATTTGTATACATACAAGCATACATACATACATACATACATACAAATATTTCAAGCACAGGCATAAATGCCCTTCTAGCTTGCCAATATACCAAAACACTTGTTCCCACAATAAGTGTCCAGGCTGTTCTTAAAAATATCAAACTAGTGATTGCTTTAATGTAATTTGGTAGTGTGTTCCATGCATCAGATACTCTGTCAGAGAACCCATTAGTACACTTCTGATTCCTACAGAATCTTCTACACAGGTCATCTGATGATTCTCTTTATTATATGTGCATGTGTAAAGTTTTATATAGTTAAACATTTGGTTGATAAGCAAACCATTGTATTAAAACCATGAACAATTTTCATTAGGAAATGGCTAAACTAGTGTAAGTGTATGCTCAAGGTAATCACCATAGGTGCATAGGTAGTATTCCAGTTTGTGTAACAAGTGAGGAGCTTAGTACAAATTCCCAGCTGCTCAAAAACACTGTCTCGCTAAGGTACTTCCTTGTGCACAAACTGTGGTCCAAAGATGGCCACTGGATTTAAACCGTGTCTCTAAGGACTATAGATTACAGTCTTAAACCTCTGCACCAACTGCCAGGTAAAGGGATTTAAACCTTGCACCCTTGATACAAGAGATCTCTGCATTAACCCATTGCACTGATAAGTTGACTAAAACATTCTTATTTATGATTAAGTCTATTTATGAATTATCATCAACACACCGATAACAATGACATTGATGAAGATTATTTGTACATCTTCTTTGTCACACTTTTATGAATTGTCATCAATAGGCCAATAATACTGACGTAGTAGAAGAGTATTTCCCCATCCCCTTTGTAACACTTGAAGGTACTTCCCTGTACATAGTTTTGTTGATAATAGACTACTTATTAATTTTCTTGTAAATCATGTTTTTTGAAGTTTGTGTATGCAATGTATTTTGAAGTGTTCTTGAACATTTGGTTGTTGCTGTGCGTGCCTTATCATTTTCTGTTCAATTGCTGCTTAAAATTGCAATAGCATTTCATTGTTTAAAAAGGAAATTCAACCTGATAAAGTGTTGGAAATCAAGTTAACAGAAAATGATATATCACATCAATCTCAAATAGTTATGAGAACTATTAAAAATAAAAAAAAACACAAAAATCTTAAACATCAATAGAGAAAATAAGCATTCTACAAATGGTCATCTAGGGAAGACAGGGGCAGTGTAGTGTACAAGAAAACATTTCTAAAACTATAAACTAATTTATCCTGGAAAAATGAACTAGACTTTGGGTAGATGCATGGAGACAAAATAACCTTAATAGCAGAACCAATGGCAAAAGAAGAAATGAAACAAAGAAAAAGAATAGAAATCCTTCATCAAAAAGCAAAACCTCTAACCTTGTCCAAAACACAAAGACACAAAATGTTACATGACATAGAGTAGTTGGGGACTAGAGAGCTAAGACAAAAGTTAGAAAATGAGTTCTTAAGTATTTACATATTAATATCTTTACTTATTGGTATTTGTTAACTAAGACAGTCAACTAGAATATTTTTTTTTATTTCTGCAGGTCTCTGGTAAAGAGTGCAAACCAAAAGATAATATAGCGCACTGGAATTTATGAAAGAAACTTCAACTCTGTTATCAGTTATAAAATCTGTGATCACAGCACACGAAAATTAGAAAAGCATGAACAGCATTTGAACTGAAAAACACAAGGATAAAAAACATTGTTTGGAGGAGGTATGCCTGTCTGCATCCCTAAATTGGGTGGCTACACTCCCACAGCCTTTCTAATAATATACAACAATTCCAAGGTAATGCTTTCTTAAGGAAATATGAATTACAAAAGACATTGTAGCCTCAGTTTTGTGGAAGAAAAGTTCTACACTAATGACAACTTCTAGAGCAGTCAGTCATAAGTGTGCAAACTAACTGTAGTAATGTTTATATAGGTCAATGACAATAAGCTTTTTTAGAAGAATATTATAAGAACTAGAGAGAGAAAACATATTCACTCTTCATAATATCTTAACATTTCAGTGCATACAATCTAATAAAAAATATGACATTTCAATACTTTAATCACTTCATTACTTTATTTATGATGGTAGTAAAAGTTTTGTAATATGAGAAGTATTTGAACACAGAAGGTTAAGACAGGAAATATGAGGGAAATTAGCTGCAAAGTTAGCATCATGAGGTTTCATGAACCAGGTAGAAAGTTGTAGAAAAATTATTGAAAGCAGTTGTTCAGAATGTTATAGAAACATTATTGAAAGAAATTGTTGAAATAATTCAAGACAATTTAATAGAAAACTAGAGGTATATGGTTGGAAAAGTTAGAAACAAAATAAGATAACAGTCATGAAAGTGGAGGAAGAGGGAAGATGGGAGAAACAAACATCAAGGATTAAGGTTTATTTGTTACATTGATGTAAAGTTTATCAGGGGGATTCAATAAAGCTTACAGGGTCATTTTTCTCCATGTGCGTGGTATGGTGTGATGCACAGATGGCTGCGAATATTTTTAGATTCAATAAACTCAATGTAGCGGCTTTCACTCACATGCAAACAGGGTAACTTCTGTGGAGTGCTAATTATAGCATTAGTAGATAAGTTGTAAGCTAATGAAGCAAATCAACATAGTGGAGTGATTCAACAAGCTGTAAATCAACTGAGTATACTCTGTGCTCGTGTTACCCATGTATTTAAAAATTTTCCAAATGCAGCCATGGAAAGGAGTCTACATGGAAACAAGAGGAAGTAAATGTCCCAAGAATTGTACAGAACTGAATGTAACATGTGACCCGACAAACATTATGACATTAGTAGATAGGGTGGATGATAGAAAATTAGATTAACAATAGCAACAATTCCTTTTTAAGTGCCATGACATAAATGCAGCTTTGCTCCCTCAGCCCCCAAATGAAGAATATACTTGCAACTAATGTAGACAGCTAAAAGTGTAAACCCCATGAAACAGACTATTCATACTGCCATGTAAGCATATACATTATATCGAAACTAGCCCTCAGTGGAGACATCCACCCCAACCCTGGCCCTACCATCTCCAACCCCAATCCTCATAATCAGACTAGAAACCATAACTTCTCCCATATTACAGCCAATAGAAAGCCAAGTGACTTCCTTCTACTAAGCCTAAATATTAGAAGTATATCCAACAAAGTCCATGAACTCCATGCTACCATAGACTTATACTCCCCAGATATAGTCATCCTGACAGAAACCTGGCTAAAACCTCACATTACCAGTGAGCAAATACTCCCTACAGGTTAGGGCATACTAAGAGTAGACTGGCTAAACAAAAAAGGAGGTGGTATAGCTATGATATTTTAACAGCATCTAAACATCCAGATCTTAAAATCATCAGCTCCACAAATAGGCAATGAAGAAATAATATATACCAACCTCAAAATTAACCAAAACAAAACCATCAACATAATTAGATGCTACTTCCCACCTGGCCAAAACATCCCTCCACTAGAAAACCTCCTCAGCTGGTCTACCCACCATCTCCCCCAAGAAACTATCATCTTAGGTGATTTCAATATTGACTGGCAATCCTGTTCTGGCAACAATCCAACCCATCATGTACACCTTCATGGCTTCACCCAACTAGTCCAGTCACCAACAAGGATAAATAAAAACTCCAGCAAGCACACTACCCTGGATTGGATACTAGTCAGTAAGAACATTCCTACTCAAAAAATACCTGTACCAAGCTAAACCTGTCATCTATCGTCAAATACGTAAAAAAATAAACTTTAACCCACTCACATTCATCTCATCCCTCAAAGAATGTAACTGGCATAAAGTACCTCAGTCTAGATGACGCAGTTGAATTTTTTAATACTACCTTCCTGAACATCCTTAATTACCATGCCCCCATAAGATTTTCCAGAACCAAAGCACAACCCTCCCCATGGCTACAGAAAACCACTAAGTCAGAAATGAAAAACAGGGATAAAGCCTGGGAGCACTGGCACAAAACCTAAACCCCTGCAGCTAGACAGAAATTCCTAGAACTACGCAATAGAGTCAAAAAGCTAATAAAATGGGACAAATTCCAATACTACCAGTCTGCCCTAGACTCCTCACAACACAGCCCCAAACAATTCTGGTCCTCCATAAACTCCATCCTCCACCCAGGTAAAGTCAGTACCCCTCCTCCTAACATCCCTCACTCCTCAGAAAATATTGCTACCTCATTCAACACACACTTCACCCAAACCATACTATCACTAGCTAAACAACACAACCCCCCTCCCCTCCAACCCACACCTTCAACTAGTTATCTCCCCACTGCCTTCTCTTTTTCTCCTGTACCTACCTCCAACATAAAAAAAACTCTTAACTAAACTTAAACCCACCAAATTAGCAGCAGACAACCTACCAAGTGAATACCTACAAATTGCAGCTGATGCTCTGGCCTACCCAGTATCCATCTTGATTAACCGATCTCTGTCAGAAAGTTACGTTCCCACATTGTGGAAAGTCTCACATATAATTCCCCTCCACAAAGGCGGACCTTCTGCAGAACTAACCAATTACCGCCCCATAGCTATTCTCTCTCCACTCTCCAAAATACTAGAGAGATGCATACACTCTCAGGTCTCACACTACCTCCTTACTAACAACCTCCTTTCCAGTACTCAGCATGGTTTCCAACCAAACCATAGCACCACCACTGCCTTACTCTCCTTTACTAACACTATCCTTCAGCATAAAAACAATGGCTATCTCTCCTCTGCTACTTTCCTAGACCTATCTAAAGCATTTGTCATGGTCCCACACAAACAACTTATCTCTGTCCTCAATAACCTATCCTTCTCACAATCAGTCACCAACTGGTTTCAGAGTTACCTGTCTGACCGCCAACAATCCATTGTATGGCAGAATGACATATCTCCCCAACTACCTGTCTCCATAGGGGTTCCCCAAGGATCCATCCTTGGACCCCTACTTTTCTCTGTTTACACCAATAATCTAGCCTCTGCCACCAAACACGGCACACTCATCCAATACGCAGAAGACTCAACCATCATCTGCTCAGCCCAGTCCCTACCCAAACTGCAAAAAGTCACACACAAAGCCTTTTCCTCTGTTGAAACATGGTTATCCGATGCCCAGTTAATACTCAACCCAAACAAAACTAAACTACTCATCTTCCAACCCACAAAACATACTCAAAACAACTCTCACTTTAACATCACAGCAAAAGACAACACCACTATATACCCAACTGAACACACCAAATTGCTAGGAGTGGAAATAGACAATAAACTAAAATTTGACATTCACATATCCATGACCATAAAAAAAGTCCACAAAAACTAGGAGCATTATACAGAAATAAACAATTTCTCACCAAAGCAGCAAAGATTTCAATAGCAAATTCCCACCTTATCTCCACCCTACTTTATGCCTCTCCAGTATATACCAACCTAAGGCAATGTGATCTAAACAAGCTAGAGACCTGCTACAACAAAATCGCCAAATTCGCCACAGGGCATCCTACCGTAGTCACCACTGTCTCTCACTTGCTGAACTGGGCTGGCTTGAACTTCCTCACCTCCTTCAGTGGTATCAACTCTCACTCACCCACAAACTAGTAAACCATCCACTAAATGTCCCATCCCTCCAGAATCTACTCCAACCCTATCGCACCACCAGACCACTAAGATCCAGCAACAAAAATCACTTGCAGATCACTAAAGCCAATAACTCTGCTGGTGAAGCACTATTCTCTTGCACCATAGCCAATTATGGAACTCACTCCCACCCACAGATGTATAGCAAAGTAATACCCACCCTTCTGTTTACAACATTGGGCTCCCCTGCAGTTTCCCTGCATACATGGCTACCAACCATGTAGATTCAGGGCTGTCAGCAAAGTAAAGATGCAAATGAGGTCAAAACACATTAGAATCATTGAATCACAAAAAAATTATAACTGTGTAGGAGTGTTCACTTCATGTAGGCACTTCCACAGTGTTTGTTTTCATGGATGTCAACAGTGAATAATGACATTGGGGGGTTGAGTCAGGTTACACTTACAGCTGTGTACATGTAAGTCTCTGAAGGGTGAAAGTGCATGTAAGTAGTGCATAGTTCACAAGTTCTAGCTCATCCTCTGAAATTTTTTTATAAATGTGTCATCTCTGTCAGCATTTTTTTTGTGACTGTTTGCACATTTCTGCTATTAGTGCACCCAGAGGAAATGCAGGTATGAATAGCAGGTTTTACTGGGCTTGTCATGTAGCTATTCCTGTGGCAGCATGTGTAGGCATAGAGCTAGAGTATAGATGGTTCTGGGTTCAAGGACAGGATGTCTAACCTTTCGTTCACTTTTTATGCTCCATGTTTGCACGATATCACAAGAATGGAGGAAAGTAATACCAGTTTTGCCTGTGCTTACCTTATTTACATGAACATGCACAGAGGTCCACAAAGTTGTGTAGAAGTGAGCATAGTGCCTTAATCAGCAAGCAAAGGGTGTATTTAATATATGCAGTGTGTCCTTGTTCATGCCATGACAATAACTCAGCTATGCTCCCCTTAAAAGTACAGTATATGGTTATTTGTGCCATCCAACCTGGCCTTTAGTTGTTGGCAACTACATATCATGTAACTCCCAGTTAATATCCTCACACATTTTAAGGCCAATGATATGGAATGGCTTACACACTGCATGTCTCACACTACTGGTTATATAACTGATGAAGTACCAAGAATCACAGACATGTAAAACAGAGCTGTATATTTGCAAGCATAATTATAAGAGGTTGTGTGATCACTAAGTGTACTATGCCCAAATGTAATAAAGAGAATTAAATGTACAAATTAAATATGAAGGTTTGATAGCAGTGCACATTCTGATGTGGTTGGTAGTGTGAAGAATGACTTCAGTTTTTTGCTGTAAAGCTGTTTGTGTGGCAAAGAAGAATAAGGCATCCATCCTCTTTTCTGATGCTGCATTGGTGTGAGAGTTTAAATTCCAAACTGTGTAGAAAAATCTCATGTGTACTATCATTTTTTAGTGTGCATGTCATGCATTGCTCTTGCTCATTTTACATATGTATCCCTTTTCCCTTTTTTCCTACTTTTCTTGTTTTTAGTTCCATATTTTTTGAGATGAGCTGCATAGTGCAAATAAAAATAAGTTCAGGTTTGGCCTTGCTTTTGTGGCTTGCACAAAACATAGCATTGTGGACACATGAAAAAAAGTACTACATAGGAAGCAGACAGCCAAAAATAGAAACCGGATGCATTCAATTAATGCTTTTGCCCATCATGAAAAGCCAGCCTGGTGTACAGGTAGTACTGGGTTCTACTATAGATACTACTAACTGTCAGACATTAGCAATGTGGCTCATGTTTGTGCACAGCTTACCTTTGTGCAAACAGGTGTATCTCACATGTATGTACATTTAGTTAACCATCACACAAATCCACTGCTCACTACACTATGGATGTGTATGTATGATGCTTTATTATTTGTGTTTATATTCCATTCCCTTAGTATGACATAAAACTACATGTGGAAACATTGCAAACTAAAGGCCTGATACAACTATACATCATATATTTACAATAGAAATGGCCCCTCTCCCAACAAGTACTACAACCCTGGAGTCTCAGTATTTTTACATACATATATCAGCCACACTACAAAGTGTTCTATATAATGTTGTGTGCTGCCTCATGGACAGGACCAGTTGGTAGTCCTCACAACCTTGCTCTGTTAAACCCAAGCATCCAACTATGCTCAGTAAGGGTATTTGTGTTGTTACACAGATAGGCTTCTAAACAGACTAGTGTTATTAGGGTAGTAGCCTCATATGATGCTATGAAGCTATATGCCTATGCAGGCCTCCCAAGTCATTTTTCCTCACATGTCCTGCTGATGTCATCTACTATAAGTTCACCTTCACTCTTGTAAAAATCAGATTTGTGTTGTGGTGCATGTGTTAACCACTCTGTTCTCTAGTCTGTGCATTTAGATAAGTAGGTGTCTCTTCTCACTTCTCACTTCAATCAACTGTGTGTGTGTGTGTGTGTGTGTGTGTGTGTGTGTGTGTGTGTGTGTGTGTGTGTATGTTTCTATGGAGACAGCTCATCCAGCTCATCCAGCAGAGAGCAGTCACATTCAGTTAGTAGCACTGCATCTGAGCATGGTCCTGGACGTCAACATGCCAGTGCAACTCCTGGCAGACCCAGTTCTCATGGTCTGGGATAACAACAATGAAATTCCTCCTCTGCCATGCATGACTCACACCTGTCCAACACACCACAGTGTAGAGCTAGCATCCAGCATGGCTGTGTTCATGCACACACTCACACACCAATTTCACCTAGAGGACCCCTACAGATACACACACAACAGTTACTTGTCTCACTGTCCATTTTTTTTGTCCAGCTGCCTGCTGTCTTCTCCTTCATACTCACATACACTCACCAACCTCTAAAATTCCTTTTTTTGCTACTCTTTGCATTTGTGTTAGAGGGGAGCCACAAGCTGCAGTGGGTTTAGGCAGACATGGGCATGCTCACTATGCCCTTACACTGGCTAAGAGACAATGCACAGAACACTCACTCACCAACTAGGGGCCTAAAACCTCCCTCTTACTCGCATACATATAGTAGCCTTGATGCCAGGACACTCACGCAACCTTTACCTTCCCATCAATTGGCTGCATACTGCTTGCATCAAGAGTCAACCTTGAAGTAACACTATGAAAACTGCTGCATTTATTTTATAAGTCCTGAACCTGGAGTGTATTTTTTAATTATATCATGACATATCTTTGCATTTCATCACTTTGTACAGTAAGCAGGGAAAAGTTGGGAGATTTGTAGAGAATGTCCCTTAACATGTGACAGCAGAGACATTTGAATTATATGACACCTTTTTTGGTTTATTATACAGTTGTATCAAATCTCTTAACTTCAACAGGAAACATACCTCTCAACCTGGAAACATCAAAAATCTGGACAAGGTCCATGAAAAATAGGTACAAGTCTGTACGCTGATTAAAATCTAATTTGCATACATAATTACGTAACCCCACCCACTCCAATGGAATTGTGGGATACCAACTTTCAAATGCAAACTGAAGAACAGACAACCAAAATATGGCACCAGAGTGCCCCTGCAGCCATTCCAGTGTCCCATTACCTGGCTATTTTGCCCCATTTACCATAAACACTGTTGTGTGAAACATTAATGTCTGCATACTGCTTTACTTCTACAATGATTATTTGGATTTTATTTTTACATCTTACAGCACAACAATGCAGAAAGACATCATCTGGTAAACAAAGCAATACTGTCTCACAATGAAAATAGGCTTGACATTAAAACTTATCTGCCTTTGAAACTCACATTCCTTGAAAAAGCATTGAAACCCACATCCAAAGAAAATGCATCTGGCCAGTGGTGGATAGAGATTACCTTTGGGCTGTTTTCAAATCATTGGCCGCTTGCACATAAAACAAGAAACATACATGTGTTCTTTTCTTTGATACACCTTCCTGACATTATTAAATTATATTCCTTGTATGATACAACACACTTGTTAGACAGAGTGAATTTTAAATTTGTTTGAACATTTTACCAGTAGGCTGTACTCAGGCAATGAAACAAAATGCATGAACCAATAATGACAAAACTGCCCGATTCAGAACATTTCCATCATAAAAGTCTACTGCCACACCCATACTATACATAGAATGACAGTAGTGTAAGCCATAGGCATCTTGCACAGCGTCTCACACTTATTTTCAATTTCATTTTTTTCGGGAGATACAAAAGGTCAAAAACCAGGGACATATTTTAAACATTGATTGTATAATTTTGTAAGCATTGCTTGTATAATTTTGTCATGTTGCTAGAATAAAATGTTGTGTTACCACCATGCATTTCACTTGCATGTTTTGAATTCAGGACCCTATGCACTACAATCAGAACAACATACCACTATGCCAAATCAGCAGCTTCCAGAAAAATAGGAAGATTAAAACTTAATGGCTATCATTTAGTGAATTCATCACTTCCTAAGATAGCTGTCAACCTCTTAGCACAAAAAAACCTAGACAAAGCCAATAATAGGGGAATACAAGTTCAGTTCTCATTTGTCACTATAGCTGTCAACCTCTTAGCACAAAAAACCTGGACAATGAAGCCAATAATGGGGGAATATAAATTCAGTTCTCACTTCTCACCATAGCTCTCAACTCTTAGAACAAAAAACCTGGACAAAGCTCACAAGTGATGGTGGCTTGGGACTTATCAGGGACACTTTTTATACATTGCTTGTATAATTGAGTAAAGTTGCTAGAATAAAATGTTGTTACCACCATGCATTTTACTGGCAAGTCTTGTACACAGAACCCTATGCACTACAGTCAAAACAACCACTATGCTAAATCAGCAGTTTCCTGAAAAATAGGAAGACTGAAACTTAATGGCTATCATTTAGTGAATAATTTCAGTTCTCACTTCTCACCATAGCTTTCAACCTCTTAGCACAAAAACATGGATAAACAACAATAATGGGGGGGATACAAATTGTGTTCTCACTTCTCATCGTAGCTCTCAACTCTTAGCACAAAAAAAAATAAATAAATTTGGGCAAAGCTCAGAAATGGTGGTGGCTAGTGACATTAGGCTCTTTGTACCCTATATCAAAGGTACAGGGTTTGAGCCTAAATACCTCTAGCCACCAGGTGTATTACACACTCACTCACTCACACACACACACACACACACACACACACACACACACACACACACACACACACACACACACACACACACACACACACACACCTTGTGTTCCTTACCTACTTGCAAACGGCAGCATATACAAAGTCTGTCCCTCTCCCGAAAACAGTGCAGCATATACAAAGTCCGACTTGAAGCTCTGTCCAAAACCTTCTTGTCATTGCAGCACATGCAAAGTCCCCCTTGCAGCTCTGTCCAAAACCCATTTGTTGTTGCAATGCAGTTATTTGTGTTCAACATCCTCTTGATGCCAAATGGCATTGCGGCAGTTTAAATAAGTAAAACAAAATCCAGCCAGCATAAGCGTCTGAAATGGCAGCTTTTTCAAGCAAAACACTTCCCACCAGCTGGAAATGATGATGTGAGCTGCATTCCGACTGGCTGGTAGTGCTGACTGAGATGACCTCATTGCACACGTTATGACATCAACTCCAACAGCGCGAAAACTCAAAAAAATAAAAAAACAAAAGCAAAACATTGGAAATAAAGGAGTACCACTTGGAAATCGTGGCACCCCTTCGACCCCAAAACTCAGTAAAAACCGAGCAATTCGGGACTGTTGGGAGGTCTGACAGGAAAGTATGCATGTATTATTCTGTAGGCCAAAACAACAGTTCAGTAGCAGAGAGTAGTCAGAGCTTGTGGGTTCAAAAACCACACTTCCCAATATTGCAATGTAACATCAGACCTCTAAACCAGTGTCACCAATGGCCTGCTGTAAACTATAGTCAGTATAATTGAAACACACATATGTGCACTATATGCACACATCAAGGATTGCTTGCTGAACTCTGTAGTAAAAAAGTTACTTCTTAGGATTTGGTAGTCTTAAAAGTAATGGTAACAGAATAGAGTCAAATAGTTGTATCAATGCATTGTATATCACATATGAAGTTTCTAATGTTTCCCCTTTTTTTCTCTCATGCCATCCCTTATTTTCACTTTTTTTTTAATTTGTTGTTTTTTTTCCCTCACACAACAATTGGGTATGTCTAGTCCACATGATTCAGCTGCCCCCACTCTACCGGCTGTGGCACCAAGGCCCAGAAAATCTGGTTCAAAATCTGGTAGCACCCCACAAATGCCCCTGCACTACCTGACCCATCAGGTAATTCTGCCCTGTAGGACAGGCCAGTGGCTCCTTCCAGAAGCAATGGCAGAGATGGAGATGTTATCACTCAAGATTAATTGCCAGTGTTGGTGCATAAGATTGTGTGCCACACAGTTGGAGCACACCAACACTGGATGGAGACACTGCTCTCCATCATTGAACTGAATAACACAAGGAGATGCAGACATCAGACACTGCAGCCATCTGCACAGTGAGGTGACAGTGATAACCATCTAGTGGGTATGACTCAATCCTCACTGTCACCCAGCTGATGTCCATGTGTTTTCAATGTCCCCACCCATACTCCAACCATGGCGTTAACCCACCTATTGTGTCATTCACCATCCCCGTGTCTTGTCTTGTATGCCCTCTCCGTCTGCAATTGATTCCTCACCTACCCAACCTACCTGACCCAGACATACCTATGTCCCTTCAACAACATTCCTCTCTCTCTCTCAAAAAAAGGCATCTGTCCCCCCAAAAAAAATGTTGTCTCATACATAGCTCTCCATTTCATACATGTGTCATCTTGACACACTTGAGTTGGTCCATTTGGCTATACAACATGATTGTGTTGTGGTCATCCCCCCCTCATGGGGTTGACACTGCAAATTCAGCTAATATTGTGCACATCTGAGTATTTTTTACTGTTGAAGAAATGGATGGTTATGGCTCTTTTCTACATGCCTCCTGCATATTTCTGCCCTCCTTTCACTTTGTTCTTCCTCCTGCTTGCTCCCTATTTCACCACATTCCTGTCTTTCCCATTTCTTGTCTTTAAAGCATAATTGTGAGATGTTCATTTCATACTAATGTGTGGCTACAGCAAAAACAGTTATATGTGTTATATAAAGCCGTATTGGAAAACAGTACCATCTAGCCCAAAAATGTATGCATTACTCCATTTAGTGCATGGGCATGTGGTGCCACAGACTCAGTTAATTAGAGGCTCCATGCCAACTATCATACTTTATAGCTTGGATTTACAAGTAAAAGTATAGATAGATACACCTGGATTCAAACCTAGTACCACTGGACCCCAAAAATGAGTGAATCAATGCACTAATAAATGGTGCTACTGCCTCACTTGAGTTTCTGGTGTGTTTTACAGATGGACTAGCAAATGGCAGACTTAACTATTGTTGCGTACACCTGCTATTTAACTGAATCACTGGCTGCAGGTATTAATTCACTTAATGCAGTGATAAGTTCCTTTTTGGGGCTCAATGGTACTGGTTCTGAATACAGCTGTAGCAAATATATTTAACATTTAACTACTTTTATATTAGCATTTCTTGGCAATGGTGTGATATCATTGTGCACTAATGCTTTAGAAAAATAAATGGGGATCATGGAATAACGTTTTATAAAAAATTAATGGGTATCGTACAATGATGCTTTATACAAAAATTAATGAGGAGGCTATGGCATTGGTGATACGGGGAGCAGCACGGGGGAGTGCAAAGGAAAATCCTTGTTAAACTGTGACAATTACTATTGACTGTATAAACTGTATGTGCTGCTCAACTGACTCTGTGGCAGCACATGTTAATATATTGTTGCTGGAGGCAGCTGTTACTGGGTTCAAATATGAGTGGAGGTTGCAATTTTACAAGTGAGTATGATACTTTTAAATACATTTACTTATAGTGCAGCCATTCATCATTGCTTTGGGATGGTGTGCAATGTGCTCCATCACTCAATTATACTTTAAATAAGTGTACCATCAAAAAACATTTCAAGAAACATTTACCTATTACATAGGCCTATCGAAAGATGCATATACATATTATAAAAACATATATTGTTACTATAAAATGTTTTCATTCAGAATAGATGGAATATTTAATAAAATAAATACATGATTTATCTAGCCACTGTTATCTGATGCCTCTATCCATTAGTACTGGTTTAATACAAATGTTATCATTGATGCCCTCGCCAACATTGGCTTGCAACCTGATTATCCATTCAAGTTCCTTGACTTTGACTTTATTCTTAATACCACCCCATCTAATACTGGATCTGACCATATCTATTACTAAAAACTTGAAGTGAATCTCATTATCACATATCATGGTATGCTTCGCTAGGGCATTGGTATCTATTTTGCCTAGAGATGTCATAGAGGTGTTCCCTCATGTGATCATGTAGTCTACGTGTTGTCATCCCTACAGAGAAACAGCCACATAATACACACGTGGCAAGGTGCACTAAATTAATAGTATTGCAATGTACTGTCAATTTAAATGTATAAACCATCCCTTTATCAGCGTGGGTGAACTTCCCTGTACTATCAAGAAAGTCACAGAACCTGCACTTCCCACATGGGTGTGTATCAAATACCACTCACTCTTCAGAGTTAGTTGATACACGACTAAGTCATGGCCCACATAATATTCTTTTCAAACACTTCTTATTCTTATAGACATATCTAAGCCTTTGCCCCAAGATTCCTTTCACCTTGTCATCTGCACATAAGATATTCCAGTTCTTATCAAAAATCCTTTGTAATAACTGTGTATTGCTAGAGTAAGTGATGGGTATTCTCAAAGTGTTGTTTCCATACTTCGGTGTTATGGAAGAGGGTTCCTGTTTAGAGAAGTAAGAGGTAATATCCACTTCTCTTCTGCTGTTAATATCCATTGTCACTTGGGAAATTTCTATCTCTCTATAGCCTCTCTCCAGGAATTTATCTTTCATATCCATAAACTCCTTTTCAAATTTCCTATCATCAGTTATTAACCTGGAGGTTCTCACCCCTTACCATCTAATCACATTTTTAAAGATGTGCTTGGGGTGCATACTTTGCCTGCGCAAATAAGAATTTATGTAACATTCCTTTCTATATAGCTCAGTATCAAACTGATTATTGTTTTTTTGTATAATGTTGACATCCAGGAAGTCAGTTGTGGACAAGGAATGCTTAATTGTAATTTTAAAAATTGTGTACTGTAAAACTACTGCGGTGGTGGTGCTGCGGTAGTGTTTTCGCCTCACAGTTAGACGTTGCCCGTTCGATTCTCAGTTAGAGCATCTTCTGTGTGGCAACATGCATGAATGGGCATTCCTTTGTTGAAGGTTGTGTGTTAGGCCCAGCAAGCCAGCATGTAAAACTCTACTGCCAATCATTAGAGGACCGGAGTTCCGCTGTGGCGACCCCTAACTGGGAAAAGCTGAAAGACACAAACAAACCTAATTTAACAAAAAAGGGATAGAAAGTATTGCTGTTGCTGTCACCATCCCACAGCATAAAAAGGTTGTCCACAAATCTTCTATAAAAGCCAAGTCGGCCTTGCATTTCAGTAATCACAAACTTGTCTTCCCAAGCTGTCATGACAATGTTGGCGTAGCTATGGGCACATGGTGTGCCCATAGCTACACCATCCATTCGTCTATAAACAGTGTCACCAAACATAAATAGATTATTTTCCAAAATGAGTTCCATCAGCATGGCTAGAAAGTCAATAAATCGATTATCATAGGTCCTGTCTTTCAACAGATACTGTCTAAATAAGTCTATCCCTGCTCTATTGGGAATCATAGTTATCATCATCTTCTTTCGGCTGTTCCCATTAGGGGTTGCCACAGTGGATCATCTATTTCCATTTCTTCCTGTCCTCTGCATCTTGCTCTGTCACACCAACCACCTGCATGTCCTCTCTCACCACATCCATAAACCTTATCTTAGGCCTTCCTCTTTTCCTGTTACCTGGTAGCTTCATTCTTAGCATCTTTTTCCCAATATACTCAGCATCCCTCCTCAGCACATGTCCAAACCAATGTAATCTTGCCTCTCTGGCTTTGTCTCCAAACCTTCCAACCTGGGCTGACCCTCTAATATACTTATTCCTAATCCTGTCCACCCTCAACACACCCAGTGCAAATCTTAACATCTTTAACTCTGCCACATCCAGCTCTAACTCCTGCCTTTTTTTCAATGCCACTGTCTCCAACCCATATACCATAGCTGGTCTCACTACCCTCTTGTAGACCTTCCCTTTCACTCTTACTGGTACTCGTCTGTCACAAATCACTACTGATACTCTTCTCCACCCACTCCATCCTGCCTGCACTCTATTCTTCACCTCCCTTTCACACTCACCATTACTCTAAACTATTGATCTCAAGTATTTAAACTCATCCACCTTTGCCACCTCTACTCCTTGTGTCCTCACCATTCATCTATCCTCCCTCTCATTCACACACACATATATTTCGTCTTATTCCTGCTGCCCTTCATTCCTCTTCTCTCTAGAGCATATATCCATCTCTCCGGGGTATCCTCCACCTGTTCCCTACTCTCACTACAGATCACAACGTCAACTGCAAACATCATAGTCCACAGGGACTCCTGCCTGATCTCGTATGTCAACCTGTCCATCACCATTGCAAATAAGAAAGAGTTCAGAGCTGATCCTTGATGTAATCCCACCTCCACCTTAAACGCATCCATCACTCACATCGCAGACCTCACCACTGTCACACTACCTTTGTACATATCCTGTACCACTCTTACATACTTCTCTGACACTCCCAACGTCCTCATACAATACCACAACTCCTCTCTAGGCACCCTGTCATATGTTTTCTCTAAGTCTACAAAAACACAATGCATCTCCTTCTAACCTTCTTTGTATTTCTCCATCAACACTCTCAGAGCAAACATCACATTTTTAGTGCTCTTTACTGGCATGAAACCATACTGCTGATCACTAATCAACATGCCCCTTGTTAACCTAGCTTTCATTATTCTTTCCCATATCTTCATGCTGTGACAGATCAATTTGATCCCTCTGTAGATGCTACAGCTCTGCGCATCACCCTTTTTCTTAAAAATAGGTACCAAAACACTTTTTCTCCATTCCTCAGGCATCCTCTAATTTTCCAAGATTTCATTAAACAATCTGGTTAGAAACTCCACTGCCATTTCACCTAAACACCTCCATGCTTCCACAGGTATGTCATCTGGACCAACAGCCTTCCCATTCTTCATCCTCTTCATAACTATCCGTACGTCCTTCTTGCTAATCCATTGCACTTCATAATTCACTATCCCCACATCATCCAGCCTTCTCTCCCTCTCATTCTCTTCATTCATCAACCCCTCAAAGTACTCTTTCCATCTGCTCAACACACTCTCCTCACTTGTGAGCATATTTCCCTCATTATCCTTTATCACCTTTACCTGCTGCACATCTTTCCTAGCTCGGTCCCTCTGTCTAGCCAATCGGTACAGGTCCTTTTCTCTCTCCTTAGTGTCCAACCTTTCATGCAACTTTTCATATGCCTTATCCTTAGCCTTCGCCACCTCTCTCTTTGCCATGCACCTCATCTCGTTATACTCCTGTCTACTTTCTTCATCTCTCTGACAATCCCACTTCTTCTTTGCCAACCTCTTTCTCTGTATACTCTCCTGTACTTCCTCATTCCACCACTATGTCTCCTTGTCATCCTTCCTCTGTCCAGATGTCATACCAAGCACCTTTCTAGCCGTCTCCCTTACTAGCTCTTCTGTAGTTACCCAGCTATTTGGTAACTCTTCACTGCCACCCAGTGCCTGTCTAAACTCTTACCTGAACTCCACCTCACAATTGCCCTTTTTCAGTTTCCACCATTTGATCCTTGGTGATGCTCTCACACTCATCCTCCTCTTCTTGATCACCAATGTCATCCTAGCCTTACTCCCCTTCCATCTGGTCTCCTGCACACACAAAATATCAACCTTCCTTCTGTCCATCATATTGGCTAGCTCTCTCCCTATACCAGTCATACTGCCAACATTCAAAGTTCCTGCCCTCACTACCACAGTCCTAGCCTTTGTCCTCTCTTCCTGCCTTCGGCCATGACTTACCACTCTTCTCCTCCTTCGGCCAACAGTAGCCCAATTTCGGCCAGCACCCTGTTGGCACTGGTGGTGGTCATTGTTAACCCGGGCCTCGACTGATCCGGTATGTAAATATTTACTGCTGTCTGCATTAATGATTTGGCAAAGTTTTACACTGGATGCCCTTCCTGACACAACCCTCCCCATTTATCCGGGCTTGGGACTGGCACAAAGAAATGCACTGGCTTGTGCATTCCCAGTGGCTGGGTTTCTATTGTGAATCATAGTGAAAAAATGAAATAAAATAAAATAAATAAATAAATAAATAAAAAATAAAATGGATTGTACATCTAGAGTAATCATTAACCATTGTCTGTTAAGGTTGGCATTGCAAACAAACTCATGCAAATCCCCCAGAAATTGATTGCTATTCCTCAATATAAACCCATTCTTAGATATAACAGCCTTTAAGTGTTGTTCTACAAAAACAGACAGTGTCTCAGTGCACCACCCTCTCCCTGCCACAATGGGCCTCATAGGGGGTAGCGTAGCATGTTTGTGGACCTTAGGCAGTCCTTGTATAACAGGTACTATTGGTTTCTCAACAATAAGGTACTTGAATAATTCCATATTAATTAGTCTACTCTGCAGCCATTCAAAAAGGGAGTTATAAATGCATCCTTCACATGTACTAACTCTATTAACACTTATTTGCTCATAAAACTTTTTATCATTTAACATTTCTTTTATACTTTGTGTGTAAAATTCAAAGTCCATTATAACCAAAAGGCCACCTTTGTCGGACGGTTTAATAGAAATACAATCATCATGGCATAGGACTTCCAAAGCTTCCCTTTCTTCTATATTTAAATTAGAAAAATATTTCTTGTTCGAATTGTCACTGTTATGCAGTTCATATATTTCTTTAAAGCATGCCTTTTCAAAAGTCTCTACAGCTGAATTATTTATAGGAATAAAGCTACTGTTTTTTTTTTAATTACTAGCAGCAACTCTGCTATTGTCCATTTCACCGAAATGAACTTTCAACATAATGTTACGAGTATCATTTTAAGTTCAATTATGTTCTCTGTAACAGTCATTTTGTTGGCTGGTATAAAGGGCATACCTTTCTGCAGTAAGTTGGCTTCAAATTCTGTCAATATATGACTTGAAATCTTCCAATTCGGTGTAGCCTGTTCTGTTGCCACATCTTTTTTATCGTCAGGGAATTCTCTTCTACAGAGGCTTTGCGTTTGCGTCGGTCTCTGCTCAAGGACCGCTCTCGAAAAAAATTAGCTTGGATAGGGTAAGGCACTATCAGGTTCATCTAGTTCACTATAAAGTTGTTTGTGGTGCCATTACATCCCTCAGGGGAGAAAGTGGACACAGAATTTATCCTCCATGCCACTCCAGTACTGTTCGTCTCTGTAGCAGTAGAGTTGTTCAATTCCTTCAACGGCTGTGCAGGAGGGGGCATGTCCTGCATCTCAAAAGTCATTCCGTCACTGTCAGTGTCAATCAAACTGACTGGATTTAAAGGAACAGCTACAACTTCTTTAGTATCATGTGGTTTTAATGCTCTATCACTGTCAGTTCTTTGAACAGGCTGAGGTTTAGAGTTATTACTACTAAAGCTACCATAATTCTGTTCTCTCGGCCAGCAAAAACCCTGCCAGTCAAGAAATCTTGTGTGTCTCTTTGCATTTTTTTTCTTTTATAATTCAATAACTGCTGTTCATAAGCTGCAACAGTTTCCAGAACAGCATCAAGTTTTAAATCTAAAATATGGAGTGGATAGATGTCATACAAAGTTCCTTGTAAATTGTTAATGCGAGTTATCAGAGCTTCTTCCTCTTGTGTAAATAAATTAATTAACAATTTCATGTAGCTCCTGCTAGTCTCTAGATTAATTTGTTGTCATTGTAGTAAAAGTTCATTATAGACAGTGCCATATGTAGGCATAACAAGTACCCATAACCCACGAGGGACAATATGCAGCTTAAGACAGGCTTCTAGGTGGAACCTTTGAGAATATTATGTGGGCCTTGACTTAGTCATGAATCACTAACGCTGAAGAGGCAGTGGTATTTGGTACACACCCCTGTGGGAAGTGCAGGTCCTGTGACTTTCTTGATAGTACAGGGAAGTTCATCCACCCTGATACAGGGAAGGTATATATGTTTAAATTGACAGCACATTGCAATACTATTAATTTAGTGTACTTAGCCACCTGTGTATTATGTGACTGTTTCTATGTAGGGATGAAAACACACAGACTATGTGATTGCATGAGGGAACACCTCTATGACATCTCTAGGCAAATAGATACCAATGCGCTGGTGAAGCATACCATGAAATGTGGTAATGAGCATTACTTCAAGTTTTTAGTGATAGATATGGTCAGATCCAGTATTAGAGGGGGTGGTATTAAGAATAAAGTCAAAGTCAAGGAACTTGAATTTATAATCAGGCTGCAAGCCAATGTTGGTAAGGGCATCAATTATAAAATTTGTATTAAACCAGTACTAATGGATAGAGGCATCAGGTAACAGTGGCTAGATAAATTATGCATTTATTTTATTATATATTCTCTGTATTCTGAATGAAAACTTTTTATAGTAACAATATAGGTTTTTATAATATGTATATTTATCATTAGATAGGCGTATATAATAGGTAAATGTTTCTTGAAATGTTTTTTGATATGTATTCGCTATTTTTGTAGCCTATATGTCCTATTAGATGAATGAACTAGGTGGAAGATGCTTTTTTATGCAGTTTTACATATTGAGTTTACATGTGTCAATGAATGTGGCTATGTGCCATTAAGCTAATTAGGTATTTAATTGACTGATTACTTAATTTGAACGTATATAAACTGCACATTTTGATGTAAGTTTTGCCTGATGAAGTAGCCTTGAGCTACGGGAGTGCTTACTTTGGATTAAACTTTTATATGTGTTTAGTAGCCGTGGTCTGGAGCCTCCTTTGTTGTTTTTGCATTGCACTTCTAATTTTGGAGGGACAGTTTGCCTGCACCACTTTATTCATATTTTTAAGTGGTGTGGAGACATGGCAGAGGGGAATGCCTAACTGGATTTGGAACTTGATTATGAACATGAAAGGGATGCCTGGGAGAAGAAACTATAACTAACCGTGGAGAATAGAAATAATCCACTGCTGGACTTTGAACCTGTAGTTACTACTACACAAATTAGTGAGAATTGTGAGTATGACGTAACAGCCTTGAAGAAGGAACTACATAAACTGGAAAATGATTTGCGAAGTTAAAAAGACTCCAGGCTCTAAGGTTCCACCTAGCAGCCTGTCTTAAGCTGCATATTGTCCCTCATGGGTTATGGGTGCTTATTATGCCTACATATGGCACTGTCTATAATGAACTTTTACTACAATGGCAACAAATAAATCTAGAGACTAGCAGGAGCTATATGAAATTGTTAATTTCTTTACACCAGAGAAAGAATCTCTGATAACTAGCATTAACAATTTACAAGGAACTTTGTATGACATCTATCCACAACATATTTTAGATTTAAAACTTGATGCAGTTCTGGAAATTGCTGCAGCTTATGAACAGCAGTTATTGAATTATAAAAGAAAGAAAATGTAAAGAGACACACATGATTTCTCGACCGGCAGGGTTTTTGCCTGGCTGGGAGAATGGAATTATGGTAGCTTTAGTAGTAATAACTCTAAACCTCAGCCTTTTCAAAGAACTGACAGAGATAGAGCTTTAAAACCACATGATACTAAAGAAGGTGCAGCTGTTCCTTTAAATCCAATCTGTTTGGTTGACACAAACAATGATGGAACGGCTTTTGAGATGCAGGACACACCCACTTCTGCACAGCCACTGAAGGAAGTGAACAACTCTACTGCTACAGAGACAAACTGTACTGGAGGGGCACGGAGGAAAAATACTGTGTCCACTATCACCCCTGATGGATGTAATGGCACCACAAACAACTTTATGATGAACATGACGAACTTAACAGTGACTTACCCTATCTGAGCTAATTCTTTTCGAGAGCGGTCCTGGAGCAGAGACCACCGCAAATGCAAAGCCTCTGTAGAAGAGGAGAAGTCCTAGATGATAAAAAAGATGTGGCAACAGAAAATGCTACACTGATTTGGAACATTTCAAGTCATATATTGACAGAATTTGAAGCCAACGAACTGCAGAAAGGTATGTCCTTTATACCAGCCAACAGAATGACTGTTACAGAGAACATAATAGAACTTAAAAATTATACTCGTAACATTATGTTGAAAGTTCATTTTAGTGGAATGGACAATACTGCAGATGCTGCTAGTAATTTTAAAATCCCAGTAGCTTTATTCCGATAAATAATTCAGCTGTAGAGACAATTGAAAAGGCATGCATTAAAGAAATATATGAACTGTATAACAGCGGTAATTCAAACAAGAAATATTTTTCTAATTTAAATATAGAAGAAAGGGAAGCTTTGTAAGTCCTATGCCATGATGATTCTATTTCAATTACATCGTCCGACAAAGGCAGCCCTTTGGTTATAATGGACTTTGAATTTTACACAGAAACTATGAAAGAAATGTTAAATGATAAGGAGTTTTATGAGCAAATAAGTGTTAATAGAGTTAGTACATGTGAAAGATGCATTTATAACTCCCCTTTTGAACGCCTGCAGTGTAAACTAATGAATATGGAATTATTCAAGTAATTTATTGCAGAGCAACCAATAGTATCTGTTATACAAGGACTGCCTAAGATCCAGAAACATGCTATGCTACCCCCTATGAAGCCCATAGTTGCAGGGAGAGGGTGGTGCACTGAGCCATTGCCTGTTTTTGTAGAACAGCACTTAAAGGCTGTTTTATCTACGAATAGGTTTATATTGAGGGATACCAAGCAATTTCTGGGAGATTTGCATGAGTTTGTTGGCAGTGTCAATGTTAACAAACAATGGTTAATGATTACTCTAGATGTACAATCCCTTTTCACTATGATTCCCTATAGAGCAGAGATATAATTATTTAGGCAGTATCTGTTGATAGACAGGACCTATGATAATTGATTTATTAACTTTCTAGCCATGCTAATGGAACTCAGTTTGGAAAATAATCTATTTGTGTTTGGTAACACTGTTTATAGGCAAATGGATGGCGTACCTATGGGCACACCATGTGCCAATAGCTATGCCAACATTGTCATGGCAGCTTGGGAAGAACAATTTGTGATTACTGAAATGCAAGGCCGACTTGGCTTTTATAGAAGGTGTGTGGACATACTTTTTATGCTGTGGGATGGTAACAGCAATACTTTCAATCCCTTTTTTATTAGAAATTAGCTAACAGTACATAATTTTTAAAATTTACAATGAAGAGTTCCTTGTCCATAATTGACTTCCTGGATGTCAAAATTATACAAAAAACAATAATCAATTTGATATTGAGGTATATAGAAAGAAATGTTACATAAATTCTTATTTGCACAGACAAAGTATGCACTCCAAGCACATCTTTAAAAATGTGATTAGAGGGTAAGGGGTGAGAACCTCCAGGTTAATAACTGATGATAGGAAATTTGAAAAGGAGTTTATGGATATGAAAGATAGATTCCTGGAGAGAGGCTATAGCGAGATAGAAATTTCCCAAGTGACAATGGATATTAACAGCAGAAGAGAATTAGATATTACCCCTTACTTCTCTGAACAGGGACCCTCTTCCATAACACCCAAGTATAGAAACAACACTTTGAGAATACCCATCACTTACTCTAGCAATACACAGATATTACAAATGATTTTTGATAAGAACTGGAATAAATATCTTATGTGCAGAAGACAAGATGAAAGGAATTGTGGAAGAAAGACCTAGCTATGTCTATAAGAATAAGAAGTGTTTGAAAAGAATATTATGTGGGCCACGACTTAGTTGTGAATCAACTAACTCTGAAGAGCGACTGGTATTCGATACACACCCATGTGGGAAGTGCAGGTTCTGTGACTTTCTTGATAGTACAGGAAATTTCACCCACCCTGATACAGAGAGGGTATATACGTTTAAATTGACAGCTCACTGCAATACTATTAATTTAGTGTACCTAGCCACCTGTGTCTTATGTGGCTGTTTCTATGTAGGTTGACTACATGTAGACTATGTGATTGCATGAGGGAGCACCTCTATGACATCTCTAGGCAAATAGAAATGCCCTGGCGAAGCATACCACAATATGTGATAATGAGCATCACTTCAAGTTTTTAGTGATAGATATGGTCAGATCCAGTATTAGATGGGGTGGTGTCAAGAATAAAGTCGAAGTCAAGGAACTTGAATGGATAATCAGGCTGGAAGCCTATGTTGGTTAGGGCATCAATGATAAAATTTGTATTAAACTAATACTAATGGAAATAGAGGCATCAGATAACAGTGACTAGATAAATCATGTATTTATTTTATTATATATTCCATGTATTCTGAATGAAAACTTTTTATAGTAACAATATATGTTTTTATAATATGTATATGCATATTTAGATAGGCCTATGTAATAGGTAAATGTTTCTTGAAATGTTTTTTGATATATTTTTTATAAGTATTCACTATTTTTGTAGCCTATATATACTATTAAATGAATGAACTAGGTGGAAGATGCTTTTTTATTCAATTTTACATTTTGACTTTACTTAGTGTCAATGAATTTGGCTATGTGCCATTAACCTAATTAGTTATTTAATTGACTGATTACTTAATTTGAAGGTATATAAACTGCACATTTTGATGTAAGTTTTGCCTGATGAAGCTGCCTTGAGCTACGAAAGTGCTCACTTTGTATTAAACTTTTATATGTTTTTAGTAGCCGTGGTCTGGTGCCTCCTTTGCTGTTTTTGCATTGTACTTCTAATTTTGGAGGGACAATTTGCCTAAACCACTTTATTCATATTTGCTTGTTCTCTATTTATTAAGTGGTGTGGAGACATGGCAGAGGGGAATGCCTAACTGGATTTGGAACTTGATTATCTACCTGAAAGGGATGCCTGGGAGAAGAAACTACAACTAACCGTGGAGAATGGAAATAATCCAGTGCTGGACTTTGAACCTATAGTTACTACTACACAAATTAGTGAGAATTGTGAGTATGATGTAACAGCCTTGAAGAAGGAGCTACATAAACTGGAAAATGATTTGCGAAGTTAAAAAGACTCCAGGCTCAAAGGTTCCACCTAGAAGCCTGTCTTAAACTGCATATTGTCCCTCGTGGGTTATGCGTCCTTATTATGCCTACATATGGCACTGTCTATAATGAACTTTTACTACAATGGCAACAAATTAATCTAGAGAATAACAGGAGCTATATGAAATTGTTAATTTGTTTACACCAGAGGAAGAAGCTCTGAAAACTAGCATTAACAATTTACAAGGAACTTTGTATGACATCTATCCACACCATATTTTAGATTTAAAACTTGATGCTGTTCTGGAAACTGTTGCAGCTTATGAACATCAGTTATTGAATTATAAAAGAAAGAAAATGCAAAGAGACACACAAGATTTCTTGACCGGCAGGGTTTTTGCCTGGCCGAGAGAATGGAATTATGGTAGCTTTAGTAGTAATAACTCTAAACCTCAGCTTGTTCAAAGAACTGACAGTGATAGAGCTTTAAAACCACATGATAATAAAGAACATGTAGCTGTTCCTTTAAATCCAATCAGTTTGGTTGACACTAACAATGACAGAATGGCTTTTGAGATGCAGGACACACCCACTTCTGCACAGCCGTTGAAGGAAGTGAACAACTCTACTGATACAGAGACGAACTGTACTGGAGTGGCACGGAGGAAAAATACTATGGCCACTATCTCCCCTGATGGATGTAATGGCACCACAAACAACTTTATGATGAACATGATGAACCTAACAGTGACTTACCCTATCTGAGCTAATTCTTTTAAAGACTGGTCCTGGAGCAGAGACCACCACAAATGCAAAGCCTCTGTAGAAGAGGAGAAGTCCTAGATGATAAAAAAGACATGGCAACAGAACATGCTACACTGATTTGGAACATTTCAAGTCATATATTGACAGAATTTGAAGCCAACGAACTGCAGAAAGGTATGTCCTTTATACCAGTCAACAGAATGTTACAGAGAACATAATAGAACTTAAAAATAATACTCGTAACATTATGTTGAAAGTTCATTTTAGTGGAATGGACAATACCACAGATACTGCTAGTAATTTTAAAAACCCAGTAGCTTTATTCCTATAAATAATTCAGCTATAGAGACATTTGAAAAGGCATGCATTAAAGAAATATATGAACTGTATAATAGCGGTAATTCAAACAAGAAATATTTTTCTAATTTAAATATAAAAGAAAGGGAAGCTTTGGAAGTCCTATGCCATGATGATTCTATTTCAATTACATTGTCCGACAAAGGCAGCCATTTGGTTATGATGGACTTTGAATTTTACGCACAAACTATGAAAGAAATGTTAAATGATAAGGAGTTTTATGAGCAAATAAGTGTTAATAGAGTTAGTACATGTGAAAGATGCATTTATAACTCCCCTTTTGAATGCCTGCAGAGTAGACTAATGAATATGGAATTATTCAAGTACTTTATTGCAGAGCAACCAATAGTACCTGCTATACAAGGACTGCCTAAGTTCCAGAAACATGCTATGCTACCCTCTATGAGGCCCATAGTGGCAGGGAGAGGGTGGTGCACTGAGCCATTGTCTGTTTTTGTAGAACAGCGCTTAAAGGCTGTTTTATCTACGAATAGGTTTATATTGAGGGATACCAAGCAATTTCTGGGAGATTTGCATGAGTTTGTTGGCAGTGTCAACGTTAACAGACAATGGTTAATGATTACTCTAGATGTACAATCCCTTTTCACTATGATTCCCTATAGAGCAGAGATATAATTATTTAGGCAGTATCTGTTGATAGACAGGACCTATGATAATTGATTTATTAACTTTCTAGCCATGCTAATGGAACTCAGTTTGGAAAATAATCTATTTGTGTTTGGTGACACTGTTTATAGGCAAATGGATGGCATACCTATGGGCACACCATGTGCCAATAGCTACGCCAACATTGCCATGGCAGCTTGGGAAGAAAAGTTTGTGATTACTGAAATGCAAGGCCGACTTGGCTTTTATAGAAGGTGTGTGGACTTACTTGTTATGCTGTGGGATGGTAACAGCAATACTTTCAATCCCTTTTTTGTTAAATTAGCTAACAGTACATAAATTTTAAAATTTACAATGAAGAGCTCCTTGTCCACAATTGACTTCCTGGATGTCAACATTATACAAAAAAACAATAATCAGTTTGATACTGAGCTATATAGAAAGGAATGTTACATAAATTCTTATTTGCACAGACAAAGTATGCACCCCAAGCACATCTTTAAAAATGTGATTAGATGGTAAGGGGTGAGAACCTCCAGGTTAATAGCTGATGACATGAAATTTGAAAAGGAGTTTATGGATATGAAAGATAGATTCCTGGAGAGAGGCTATAGTGAGATAAAAACATCTCAAGCGACAATGGATATTAACAGCAGAAGAGAAGTAGATATTACCCCATACTTCTCTGAACAGGGACCCTCTTCCATAACACCCAAGTATAGAAACAACACTTTGAGAATACCCATCACTTACTCTAGCAATACACAGATATTACAAATTATTTTTGATAAGAACTGGAATAAAAATCTTACGTGCAGAAGACAAGATGAAAGGAATTGTGGGGGAAAGACCTAGATATGTCTATAAGAATAAGAAGTGTTTGAAAAGAATATTATGCGGGCCACGACTTAGTTGTGAATCAACTAACTCTGAAGAGCGAGTGGTATTTGGTACACAGCCATGTGCGAAGTGCAGGTTCTGTGACTTTCTTGATAGTACAGGGAAGTTCAGGGAGGGTATATACATTTAAATCAACAGCACATTTTAATACTATTAATTTACTGTACCTAGCCACCTGTGTCTTATGTGGCTGTTTCTATGTAGGGATGACAACATGTAGACTATGTGATCGCATGACGGAGCACCTCTATGACATCTCTAGGCAAATAGATACCAATGCCCTGGCGAAGCATACCACGATATGTGATAATGAGCATCACTTCAAATTTTTAGTGATAGATATGGTCAGATCCACTAATAGATGGGATGGTGTCAAGAATAAAGTCGAAGTCAAGGAACTTGAATGGATAATCAGTCTGCAAGCCAATGTTGGTTAGGGCATCAATGATAAAATTTGTATTAAACTAATACTAATGGAAATAGAGGCATCAGATAACAGTGACTAGATAAATCATGTATTTATTTTATTATATATTCCATGTATTCTGAATGAAAACTTTTTATAGTAACAATATATGTTTTTATAACATGTATATGCATCATTAGACAGGCCTATGTAATAGGTAAATGTTTCTTGAAATGTTTTTTGACATTTTATAAGTATTCACTATTTTTGTAGCCTATATATACTATTAAATGAATGAACTAGGTGGACGATGCTTTTTTATGCAGTTTTACGTTTTGATTTTACTTAGTGTCAATGAATTTGGCTATGTGCATTTAAGTTAAATAGTTATTTAATTGACAGATTACTTAACTTGAATGTATATAAACTGCACATTTTGATGTAAGGTAAGTAGTCTTGAGCTACGAAAATGCTCACTTTGAAATAAACTTTTATATGTTTTTATTAGCTATGGTTTGGAGCCTCCTTTGTTCTTTTTGCATTAAAACATGCAATCAACTGGACATATAAGCTAATTCAAGTACACTTTTATATGCACTTTTTCATGCAGTACTGCATTTTATTTATTTTTGTTTCTCACTGAATATTAATTGAACTGAAAATTGTAGCTTTGTGTCTCTACAGAGAGCTTATGTCGCCACAAAGATCTTGTTAGAAGTGTAGCCGTTGATAGCAGTGGGGTGTAGTTTCACTTTGATATTATGTGTTTTAGTCTAGGGGCTGTCCTGCCTTATATAAGTGGTACATTTTGTTTTTTTTCTGCTAATTACTTGAGCTTCGGCTCACTAAGATCTACCTTTAATCAACTGGATGTATAAGCGAATTTAAGTACACTTTTATCTACACTTTTTCATGTAGTACTGCTTTTTATTTATTTTGTTAATCACTGAATATTAATTGAACTGGAAATTGTGGCTCTGTGTCTCTACAGTTAGTTCTGACCCTTCTCCCTGTTCTTGTTTTGTTGTTAATCTTGGTGGCTTTGAAATTGCATACCCCTCTTGTAAATTTGTATTTGGATATTCCTTCTGGGCCCATCTCATTTGCTCACCCAACTGAGTGCAGTGAGATCATATTCTGATTTCAGGCACTCCTACTGTGTACAAAGAGACTGTTTGGCAAGGAAAAAAAAATTCTAAGCTTGTTTCCTGCCTTTCCTGTAAGTAGTCTAGTCCACATACAGATTTGCTGTATCCAGGACTATTTGTAAGCTTCTGAGCCTCCAAACATTTCTGTGTTGGAGGGAAGCCTTCTAGCTTAATTTTGTTTCTTAGAACTAGCCAGTTTTTTTAGTTTCTGTATTCAAATCTGTTTCTTTGAGCTCAGCACTTGTTCAGAACTTGTTGTAAGCACTAAATAAGGTACAAATTACTACAGCACTCAACTTTCCTCACTTGTCTAGAGGAAAGCAGTTTTTAGTACTTAATAAATAAGCACCTATCCAGGCATATCTAAGGGTCAGCTCCTGGTGTTTTCTCCTGTCTACCTGATGAATTTGGGCATCTTGGGGCAATGCAGCAATTGTCTCATGTACACAGACAACCCTCTCCTCCTACCACCCAACACTACAACCTAAGGGAGGTGTACACCGACTGAAGTTTTAAGGTCAGCACGATTACCCCCAGGCACTTCCGTACAGGCTGCGGAACTAGTGGTATTATTGAATGCATGCAAAATAGCTAAAGACAAGTCTGTTACTATATATACTGACTCGCGTTATGCCCATGGTGTTGTTCATGATTTTGGTATACTGTGGAAGGAACGAGGGATTTTAACTTCTTCTGGGGCACCCGTTAAAAAACATTTTTATATCAATAACATGCTACAAGACTTATTATCACCATCTGAACTTGCTGTTGTTAAATGTGCAGCCCATCAATCTAATGACTCTTTTGAAACTAAGGGAAATAATTTAGCTGACTGGGCTGCTAAACAGGCTGCTCTCTCACAAACTGTTCAGGGACATTTTTTGCAGCCTCTGCAACCAATGGTTACTTTTGATACCACAGTGTTAAAAGCTTTACAGGATGAAGCTCCAGAATCAGAAAGGAGAACATGGCTGGCTGAAGGTTGTTTTAAATGCTCTGATCTCATTTGGCAACATCCAGATGGCAGACTGGTCTGCCCAATGTCCATGTTAAATTCTCTTATTAAAGCGTATCACTTGTCAGCTCATGTCGGGGTACAAGCATTAATAAAAAAAAAATCCAAAAGGATTGGTTTGCCCCAGGACTTTCTGCTTCTGTACAGCATTTTTTGAGCATGTGCTCCATTTGTTTACAGTATAACATTTCGAAAGGCACTATGGTTCCCGCACAACCACTGCCAAAACCATTGGGACCGTTTTGCGCTTTGCAATGGGATTTTATTGAACTTCCACCTTGTGCTCATTTCAAATATGTTTTAACTGTTGTTGATGTTTTTTTCTGGGTGGTTAGAAGCCTACCCATGTATCAAAAATGATGCTATTTCAGTTGCAAAGAAAGTTTGTTATGAATTGATACCTCGTTTTGCTGTTCCCTGTCAAATATATTCAGACCGTGGAACACATTTTACTGCTCAGTTAATTGATTCACTGTGTAAAATGTTAGGCATCACTCTAAAATTTCATTGTCCATATAGACCACAAGCATCAGGTATTATTGAACTCATGAATCAGACTCTGAAAACCAGACTGGTTAAAATTACTACTGAAATGGGCCTCACTTGGGTACAGGCCCTACCTCTAGCCCTACTCTCTATGAGAGAGCAAGTACATCCTACTAAAGGTCTTTCTCCTCATGAAATCCTCATGGGCCACCCTATGTGTATGCCCATGACTCCACCAACACCCCCCTTTTCTGAGTATGATGCATTTGATCATGATATTCTTGTGTATTGTACTTCTTTTGTTTCTTTTTTACAGTTTCATCATCGCCAGGTAACAGCGGCTCAACATAACCCTGATCCTTTCCTGTCATCGGCACTACAACCAGGAGATTGGGTATACGTCAAGTCATTCTTTCAAAAAACAGCACTTCAACCATGCTGGAAGGGGCCCTTCCTGGTTCTACTGACCACATCATCAGCAGTTCGACTACAAGGCTCACCCACCTGGATTCACATCTCACATGTCAAGGAGGTCATACCATCTGAAGATCAACAGCCTCTACCTTTAGCTGCTCCTGATTCTCCACCTATTGCTACTCATACTGAAAGCCATACTGTACCAGCACCTGACAATGCCTGACATTTATGCATTTGGACAACTTCACACTCCCAACACAATACAAATGCAACCCCCATTTCCACAAAAGTACTGCACATCTATTTTGGTGGTTATTCTTGTCGTTTTGTCATTTTTACTGTAGCCAATTTTATTTCCAGCTCCAACTATGCCTCATGCCAAACGGACTGCATGGCATCCACCTTTCAACACTTACCAAGCCATTAAATACGCTTATGCGTCATCCCTCAATGTCTCGGACTGCTGGATTTGCACTGCTATTCCTACTGTTCATGGGAGATTGATGCTAAATATAGTCCCTTTAGGGATTAATGAAACCTGGATGAATCTGATCTATGATACATCAAATGTTATTTCAAAGAACAAGATAGCATTACAGTTGTCCCTCCACTGAAACGGAACTGTGTTTTTTAAAAAACTTGGTAAAACTAGAGTTGGGTGGAGCCATTGTAACAAAACAGTGGTATATAACTGCACTGCAGACAATTCAGGTTGTGTAACAGATGTCTCACCTATAAAAAGACTTGTTAAAGACTCTATAGCTAACTTTTCCCAGAAAATAGAAACTGTTTATTGGAAAATATTCCAAGGACTGCAGGACGCCGGGAATCGCTTCAAGTCTATCAACATCACCATTAAAGTAGAAAATTGTTATTTTGTGTGCGGAAGAAAAGTATATAAATGGCTACCAGGAAACTGGTCTGGCAGCTGCTTCCTGGGCTACCTAGTTCCAGCTATTTGACATGTATCTGTATTACCTAAAGGGAAAATTCAAAACGTTCGAGAGGTCAAGAAGCCTGCCAATCCTGTAGGTCAAGTTGATGCTTCATGGATCTATCACCATGATTTTGCTCATGTTAGCACCAAAGGACTGTCCCATATGGACTTGGGTGATGACATGATATCATGGGCTGGTATAATTCCATCATGCGGAGCAGTGAAATCAATTTGGGAACTGAGGAAGCTATCTAAATTGCTTGAAATATTAAGCAATGCTACATTTTCTGCCTTAGAACTAGTGACTGATGAATTGACTGCTATGAGAGCTGTAGTACTCCAAAACTGTATGGCTCTCGATTTCACCCTAGTGACAAAAGGAGGAACTTGCGCTTTAATCCAGGAGGAGTGCTGTATCTTTATTCCTGATAATCAGCACGAAATTGAAAGCCATCTTGAACTGATTCAAAGAATTTCTGAACTCTCGAAGGCCATAGAGGCCGATAGTTCAACATGGGCATGGTTAACCAACCTGTTCTCAGGCTGGGGAGGTGGAATGTTGAAGTTAATTTTATTAATTGCAGTATAAGCAATTGTTGCTTTTCTTGTCTTATTCCTAATCAAAGCACTGATCTTGAAATTAATGTCTTCAAAAACTGTGAAGAAAGTGCCTAAGTTTTATATGCCTACAGCTATGAATGTAGACAATGAAATGACAATGTTTTCCAATGATGAAAGGACCAGTAGCATGGTTATGTTAGATTTGGGACAAATGTATGATAGGTTAAATGGTGATGCTTACACAGCATGAAATGGGGGATTGTAGAATATGAACAGCCAAAGCATGTGTTTGAGGAAATTGAGTATGTGACTGTCTGTATGTATTAAAATGTACTGTGTACTGTGAACTTTGAATGAACTCTGAGCAGTGAGAAAATACTGAAAAACAAGAGTCTGCCTGAAAGCAGGAAATGTGAGCTTTTGCTGGCTAAGATCTACTTTTAATCAACTGGATGTATAAGCGAATTTAAGTACACTTTTATCTGTACTTTTTCATATAGTACTGCATTTTATTTATTTTG